>NW_027502174.1:0-41715 GCF_021521415.1 Bidens hawaiensis
ATCATTGATCTTCAGATTATATTTGATCTGGATATTGTGAGAGAACTCAGATTAGATCTAGGAGTTTTAACCTTCAAAATCGACTGATGTTTTGACTCGAGGGTCGCGGTGCGGACGCCGGAGTCTTGACATGTGGATCGCGGGACTCGCGGGTCGCGGTGCGGACGCTGGAGTCTTGACATGCGGATCGCGGGACTAGCGGGGATTAGACCCGAAGGGCGTTTCACGAGTTCGCGGAAGCCTGAGTTGGTCTTCCAGAAAACGTTTTTGATCAGTGGACGCTGACTTTGGTCTCTATAGCAAGCATGCAAGCTGCTTCATTGGATTTAAACAACCACAAGTGTACAAAGTGTTGGGGAGTTTTTACTTTGTGTTTATTGAGACAAAATAAACATGAGCCACATGTTGAAGGGTCATTCCTGAACTTGGGAATTAATTTCTTTTCACCCAAAAAGCAAAACATTACTCTGAAAAGCTATTTTGTCAGATCTGGCACGAGAAGACAAAAGACTCACCATCAATGAATGCTCCCTCTCATAATTTAGATCTAGTGGACCCAGAACATCATTTATCTCTTATTTTTCCACCATATAGTGAAAGAATCGTCATTCATGTGACATTATTTGCCCAATTAATTTTGAATTTTCTACCGGAACAATATTCAGATCTTCAATGTAATTTGCACTTTGAAATCCAAATTTGTAACTCAGATATGTAATTATGTATTTGAAATCGTGTGTAAAAATAACATGAAAACAGATCCTCATAAGATTACACTTGACTCATGTCGGAGCGTAACTTTGTCCGGAGCTTTTGCATGATCCGCGGAAGCTCACAAGTTATCTGCCATTATTTCGTTTAGCGCACATGCGACTCACTATGGCATGAATCGCCGGAATGCGCATGCAGCTCGTCATGGATATGCGGAAGCACCCAAGTGTTTCGCCATTTATCACTTAGCGCGCATGCGGCCCGCTATGGCGTGAATCGCCCCGGAACGCGCATGCGGCTAGTCATGGATTTGCGGGAGAACTCAAGTGATCCGCCATTTATCACTTAGAGCGCATGCGGCCGCTATGGCGTGAATCGCCGGAACGCGCATGCGGCTAGTCATGGATTTGCGAGAGAACTCAAGTGATCTACCATTTATCGCTTAGCGCGCATGCGACCCGCTATGGCGTGAATCGCCGGAACGCATGCGGCTTGTCATGGATTTGTGGGAGAACTCAAGTGATCCGCCATTTATTGCTTAGCGCGCATGCGGCCCGCTATGGCGTGAATCGCCGGAACGCGCATGCGGCTTCATGGATATGCGGGAGCACACAATTGATCTGTCATTATCACGCATACGGCCCACTATGGCGTGTATCGCCGGAGCGCGCATGCGGTTCGTTTTGGCTGAGCGTTTAAGTAATAACTGCGGCTCTAACGCACATGTATGGTACCGTAGCTCTGATGGTTTGGAGGTGCGCTGGTGACCTTGATTCTGGTATACAACGGCTTTATGACTTGCGAGGTGGTGGCCTTCACATTCTCTCACTTGGACGTGATGGTAATAATATATAAATTAATGTCTAAAGTGACATAATATTATTAGAGGTGACAAGGCTACATGCATGTAAGATAATGTTCCCCCAAATTAGACCAGCTGTATTGAATTTTGTGAAACCCATATTTTTTCCCAACTTATTGCTTTATTGGTGCAATTTCAAAAGAAAAGCTAGAATCTGAGATGAAACTCCTCAAACATTCTGGTTTGGAGAAACCGGAATCAGATCTTCAGCGGCATCCTTTAAAATCTGTTGATGCTTTGAAGTTATAGCCAGATCTGGGAATTATTTAATCATAAACTCAGATCTGGAAACCATAAATATATTGTCTAATCATAGATCTAAAGGATTTTTCCCAAAGTTTGGTGTGCATGCGGATCGCGGGTCGCGGTGCGGACACCGGAGTGTTGACAAGCGGATGACTCGCTGGGTAGCGGTGCGGACGCCGGAGTGTTGCCATGCGGATGACTCGCGGGTCGTGGTGCGGACGCCGGAGTCTTGCCATGCGGATGACTCGCGGGTCGCGGTGCGGACGCCGGAGTCTGGCCATGCGGATGACTCGCGGGTCGCGGTGCGGACGCCGGAGTGTTGCCATCGCGGGTCGCGGTGCGGACGCCGGAGTCTTGCCATGCAGATGACTCGCGGGTCGCGGTGCGGACGCCGGAGTCTTGTCATGCGGATGACTCGCGGGTCGCGGTGCGGACGCCGGAGTGTTGAAATGACGATGTTCCATTAACCAAAATGGTTATATATATATATATATATATATATATATATATATATATATATTTTAATCCCATATGTGATGAAATTATTTGTGTTGTCTGAAAGTGACAGAGGCTGACAGCCTGTCACATATTCATGTCAAATTTGTCTCATCAATAGGTATAGAGCATGGTTGGGTTGTACTATACGCTATGTCACTTATACCTTTTCTTTTTTTCTCTTCTAGATCTAGAGCATGGTGGGCCTCCAATAAAGAGTTTTATTATGATAAAACCCAAGCATGAAGAAAAAAGGGAACAAATCGAGCAGAGAACTCTAGATCTTGAATGACCTTTTTTATATTTGTGAATTTTTTAAAGCACAAACAAACAGATCTGGGAGTATTTTCAGTTCAGATCTATGAATTTTTGGGTTTCAATCGACCAGATCTGGAAATATTTTTCAGATTTACAAATTTTTTGGACTTTCATGGAACAGATCTGAATGAAGAAATAATAGATCTGAGATATTGATGAACAGATCTGAGAACCGAGACGAAAAACAAAGAGTAATTTCTTGCTGTTCTAACAAAAATAACTTTAAGTACCACCCGCATGTCACAGAGAATGTTTTAATAAGCCACCCACGGGACATATGGATCACCCGCATATCACGATAGCGGAGGAACGTCCTCATAACACGCGCGGAAGCATCCGGGCATCCTCAAAAGCCATCCGCAGGACAAGACATCTGTCCGCATAAAACAACTTGAGGACAATGCCAGCGGGACAGCTGTCACCACTCAAGTACTCTCTAGAAGAAGGCTCATGATTCTTACTTGGGGAATACGTGACATATTAGCCAATGAACAAAGGGCACCTGGCCAGGTTGTTATAACCGTTCACATGGCCAGGGTGCGATTCGTCCTATCATTTGGCGACACGTGTCCAGGTTGTTACGCCCATGCACATGAGACGTATAGCTCAACCTATCACAAGAGGACACGTGTCTAGGCGGTTATCAAAGGTCTTCTAGAAGAGGACAGCTGCCCCAATCATCTTCCATCATCCTTCGGCTATAAATACCTTGTTAAACGGTATGAGGTATTCATTCACTCACCTATATTCTGACTACACTTAGTCTTTATACTTCAGTACTTTCTCCGTTACGAAGGTTACTGATTCTCACGCGGAGGGTGGTTACAGGAAGACCCCCCCTCTTGTCCTTCCTGTAATGAGACTCACGGTGTCTGTTTTGCAGCTTCCGGTCACTGGACTTTGGGAAGTTATATTCATATCTTAGTCGTAATTACCATATCCTACCATGTAGACTCATTAGATCCAGGACCCAAACCCAGGGATTGGATCTGTGTTTCTTCATTGGCGCCATCCGTGTTTTGTGTTAGAACAGCAATAGTCTTCGTTGGTTTTTTGGTTCGTTTGATATGAGTAAACTTCCTGAAGGGCCGACGGGAACCCTGCACCTGATTCACGTGTAACTAACACAGAAGCACCTCCGGGTCTTAGTGTTTTTGCACGTATTACGACTCCAAGTGGCCGTACTCTTGAGCGTGTCACTACTCCGGGGTCACGAATCACCAATGTAACACCTGGGGGTTTTACCTTAGAAAATGTTACAACACCAACCGGTCCCACTCCCACAGACGAGGGACGTGGCTCGGCACCGGAAGGTTCAAATTTGGGTAATATCAGACGGATTATGGATGAGACTCGCCGAAACCAGTCAGAATTTGATCTGGAAAATGATTCAGGAAAATCTAACATGGCGAGATCCCATCAATCAAGAGAAAAGCTAACTCCCGAGGAGTGGCTTCATGTGGCAACAACAAAGTTTGGTGGCTGAATATGAGCGCAGAAAACGTGATGAATGATTTCGTGCCCGCACTTTGGATTATGAGGAATCTCCCAGGAGATCTCCCTCTCCTCCACCAACAGTAAGAGGAAGTCAGATCCGTTACAGCCAACAGACGGAGTCAGAGTTTGGCGAATTACCGAGGTTACGCCCTCGTCCTCGCATAAATATGCGCATGCCATCTCACTTAGAAGACTTTGACAGTTACGATTCAACTTACCAACCAGGAGAATACAATATGTATACCGGTGATAGTAGGATGAACTCACGAGCAAGAAGCAGTCGTCCGCAGGACACAGTCCGCCACACTGAATATCACAGCAATGCTGAACGGGACTTCACCAAACCATATCGTCTAGCAGTCTTTGCCGAAAAATCGAAATTCATAGAAAGTATTGCTACTGCACCCTTCCCTGTTAATGCCAAAATACCTACATCAGTTGGCAAATACAATGGTATGACTGATCCAAGTGATCATCTCCAGAACTTCGTGGCGGTAGGGGGTGTTAGTGGTTGGACGCACCCTTATTGGTGTCATATGTTCGCATTGACATTAACAAGGCCAGCGAGAGAATGCTTTGAAAAGTTACCTGATGGTTAAGTTTCCAGCTGGGATGACCTTGTAAAAAAGTTTTCTCAACAGTTTAGCCAGCAAAAGAAACATACGCGAGACCCGTCAGAAATTTTGGATGTCGTCCGCCGCGACAACGAATCCATAGAAGATTTTATCACCAGGTTCAACGATGAAAGTTTGAACATTGGTGGGATAAGTAAGGACATGCTCCGTGGTACTTTCCGCAAAAACGTCAAGTGCGATGATCTAGTCCGCACCCTCACTGGCAGAGATGGAATGCCAAAAGAGTGTGACGATCTTATGACTGCGGCAAAAGTGTATGCTTAACGTTGTATTTATCGGCTTAACGTTGTATTTATCGGCTTCAGATATTGCTATCGGGGCCGTCCTTCTGACAGACCGGAAGAACGTTCAAACGCCGATCTACTATGTCAGCAGAACATTTTCGGAACCGGAAACAAGATACATCATGCTTGAAAAACTTGTTTTGGCACTAGTCTATGCCGCCCGTCGCCTTCGCATGTACTTTCAAGGGCACCCCATCAATGTTTTAACCGGATACAAGCTCAAAAATGTTCTCAATAAACCAAAATTGTCTGGACGCTTGGCCAAATGGGCCATCGAGCTAGGTGAACACGCAATAGAATACAAACCTAGGCCAGCAATCAAAGGGCAGGTATTGGCGGACTTCATCACAGAAGTCCCGCATCACAAAGAAAAAGAATGTTTAATCGAGCAACAACCCCAAGTACCTCCGGAATCAGGACAGATTTGGTCTTTATTCACGGGCGGAGCTTCAAGCAGTGAGGGATGTGGCGCAGGCCTCAGGCTAGTCAATCCCGAAGGCCATGAGTTTACATATCCCATAAAATTGGATTTCAAAAGTACGAATAACGAGACAGAATATGAAGCTTTCTTGGCAGGCTTACGGATAGCCAAAAAGTTTGGGGTTAAACATTTGGAAGCTCGGGTAGATTCCATGTTGATTGCGGGACAGATCAATGGCACGTATGAAGCAAAAAATGATATCATGGCTTCATATGTGTCACGGGCAAAAGATTTGATGCTACAGTTCTCTTCCTGCAAAGTCATTCATATAAAGAGAAGCGAGAACAAATCCGCAGATGCTCTTAGTAAGTTGGCATCAACAAACTTCGAACACTTTGCCAAGGACATCCGCATCGAAATATTAGATAGCCCGTCTGTTCCGCAACATAAAGTTTTAGTGATTCAAACATGAGTAGAATCCTAGATGACACCCATCATGGCATACTTGTCATCAGGATCACTTCCGGAGGGTAAAACCGCGGCCCGAAAGATAAAACACAAAGCCTTGAACTATCAAATGCATGACGGTACTTTATACCGACGTTCCTTCCTCGGACCACTACTTCGATGTGTGGATGCTGGGGACGCGAACTATTTAATCAGAGAGGTTCACGATGGCATATGTGGTCTTCACGCTGGCCCGCGCATGGTCGTAGCCAAATTAATGAATGCCGGATACTATTGGCCAGGAATGCATTTGGATGCTGTGCAAGAAATAAGAAAATGTGATTCATGTCAGCGTCATGCACCTAACACGCTACGACCAAAGAACGAGTTAGTTCCAGTCACTTTGGCTTGGCCGTTCCAGAAATGGGCGATTGACATAATGGGACCCTTCCCCGAAGCCCCTGGACGAGTCAAATTCTTGATAGTAGCAATAGACTACTTCATGAAGTGGGTAGAAGCTAAACCGGTCGCCTTCATAACGTCAGCAAGCGTTAAGAAATTCTTATGGGAGTTCATAATATGCCGGTTTGGTCTTCCTTTAGAACTCGTTAGTGATAACGGAACTCAGTTCGTGGACAGTGGGCTACAAGAATGGTTAAAAGAATTACACATTTCTCAAATCTTCACCTCAGTAGCCCACCCGCAAGCGAATGGTCAGGTTGAAAGAACCAATCGGACCATAAAAGAAGGAATTAAGGCCAGATTAGGAACTAAAAGGACGGGTTGGGTCGATGAATTGCCCCATGTGTTAAGGGCTTTCCGCACCCAAAAGAATTCCAGTAATTCCGAAACCCCCTTTAGTTTAACCTATGGCACGGAGGCCATGATCCCAGCCGAAATCGGGATCCCATCCGCCAGAGTCCTCATGATCGAGGATAACTAGCATGAACTCTGGATGAACCTTAACCTCCTTGAGGAAAGGAGTGAACTAGCATCAATTCGCGAGCATAATTATAAACGCCAGTTGCAAAAATATTACAACTCGCGGATTCAAAGATGTGAATTAGACGCGGGAGACTTCGTCTTCCGTAGCAACGAAGCCTCAGGACAAGAACCCCCGGGCAAGTTGGCCCCTACCTAGGAAGGACCTTATAGAATCCAGAAAGTTCTATCTAAAGGTGCATAAAAACTAGAAATGTTGGATGGGACGGAGATCCCGAGAACTTGGAATGGGGCCCAGCTGAGGAAATGCTACATTTAGTTGATTTATCTTTTGGCATGCGCGCCTAACTAGATGTTAAGAACCTTTGTAATTTCGTTTCTTGTAAGTCGGCTTATGCCTTAGTTATGAAACTTTTCATTTCAGTTATTCGAGACTTATATTGTCATGTATCCTTTATTGGCATACAAAGAAGACCCTACAAACACTTATATTATGACAAATAAACAAAGTGTACCGGGTGCAAAATTAAACTTTCTTTATTTACACAAATGGGATTACAACAAGCAAAAAAGATCAGTTACAAGGACAGAAGAATTTAGGGCGCGACATCTTCATGTTCCGCATCATTGCCTCCCGCATCTTCTTCTTCATCTTCTCCATCAAGCTCAAGAAGAGTCTTTAACTGCTGAACGCTATCCTCCTTATCAGCAAGCTCGGATATCTGCTCTGTCAAAGAAAATTTCAAAGAATCAAAGTCCTTTGATTTCTGTTTCAGAATGGCAGCAGTATCTAGGCCGGCCAACACATACTCCTCAGGAAGCCTAGAAGTTGAGCCAAACTGGTAGCCCTCCTGGAAACCCAGTTGACGGCCAGCTTGTTTAGAAGCTTTCAGGAGGATAGCAACGCAGTTCCCAAGCTCATCGCTAGCCCGAACATCGGCGATGACCTGCTAAAACAACCGTATATAAGTAACTCTAAAAACACTTAGATTATTTATGACAAGTAAAAGGTACATGCCTTGGGAATTGCCTCTACCAACAGCCATTTTTGGTCCGCCTTGGCCCGGACAAGCTCCATTTTGTGTTTAGCATGAACTGTTGTGTCGGCCTCCTTCTTCTTTAATGGGGAGTCGTCCGCCACAATAACCGGATCCTTAGCGGTGTTAGGAGGTGGTGTTGGTGGACGAACAGGTGAATCCTTCAAACCGGAAATACCCTCAGAAAGGTTATCCAAGTACACTGAAAAGCATTAACAGTGGGTTAGGAATATTCCAATTCAAAACAGATAAAAAAGTTAGATAAACTTTGCATACCTAGCGAAGGGTCTTCCGCATCAAGTCGTTCCAACCGGGCTTCCAAAGCGGAAGGATTTGTCTTTTTAGATTTTTTCTTCTTGGAGACAACCTTCACTGGGTTAATCTTGCGCTTGCCCGCCACCTTGGAGGCGCCCGCGTCAACGACCGGATGTTTGCCTTCAGCAGTAACGTCATCAGGTCCCAGACCCTCAACTTCCGCAGTGGCGTCAACGTCATCTTGGCCCGCCGCCTGATCAGTTGCGGCTCGTTGGCGGGTAAGACCTGCAGTTGAATCCATAGCTTTATTAGCATCAGTTGAACTAACCTCTTCACAAAGTGACGACTCCTCGCTAGACGAAAAGAGTACGACCACTCCGCTAGAAGTCATGGCAGTTACAGGTCGAGGTTGTAGAATGTCCTCACCTGGCTTCTTCAACATACTTCTCACCTTGAGCATACATTGGTTCGGAGACCAATGGCTCCGGACGTAGGGCAGTAAGGAACAAAAAGTTGTTACTCGTCCGATCCAGAAAGGGACCATCTTTTGGATCAATCGGGCATCGCACCATCATGCCCCCTTCCTTGTCCAACAGAGTGCTGAAGGCGGAACCTTCACCTATAAAAATAAATAAAGTCAGAAATTATTCGTATTAAGAAAAAGACGGAGGGCATAAACAAACTCACTCTTATCGGTCTTCTCATAATATGGTTCCAACTCAGGGAACGGCCATAAACGGCTCATCTTCGCACTCACCAACGCTCCCTCATGGATGGGACGCATGGGAGTTGGGGTCAAGGTCAGAGTCTTAAACCATGGAAGATCCTCATGAGCGGAGGTAGGAACCACGGGCATAGGAGACTCCGCCTTGCGTTTTGTCATCGTAAATGGAATAACATCTTCTCGAATCCAGAAGAATTTTGGTTTCCAACCATGAAGACTACGGATCCACTCCGTACCAACAGTCTTCTTCTTCTCAATAGATGCAAAACTGTACCATCCGTCGCGGAAGGTTATTTTATAAAACATGGCAAACATGCCAACGGTGGGTTCAAGATTGTGAGTTTGGTAGCAGAATTCGAAGTGTCGAACACTCAACATCCCGAAGGGATGGATCTGAGAAAGGTGAATCCCATACGCTGTCAAAATTGATTGAAAGAACTTTGTTATCGAAATCCGGAAGTTCTCTGTTGTAAAATATTCCACATATACAGCCATTTTGTTCGGAGGAGGACTAGTGGCGATAGAACCGCTAGCAGGACGTTCTGGCTCCCACTCCGGCGTCAACCCGTACACGTTAACAATGTCATTATAATCCTCTTCTTTAAGACCGACAACGACATCGGTAATGGCAGGGGTACTATTCTTATCCTTAGCCATTTAAATAATAGAAAGATAAAGAAATCTTAGAAAGAGGAAGAAATCTCAGATAATGGTGTTAAGTCTTGAATGTTTGAAGGAAATCTGGAAGTGATAAAGGTTAAATAGAAACCACAAGGGTTGTATTTGTACCCATCGCAATTAATGCGATCCATAAAGTAACAGAGGAGAGAGAAACTACGGACCGCCAGATGGCTGACACGTCAGGCGGGAAATTCAAGATAATGACAAACAGGCTGTCAAAAGCGTCACGTACGTCTTATCAGTTGTCCTCAATAAGCTTCCCTCTCCGCCACGTCACCATAGTTATCCAAACTTTCAAACATTTCAAAAAGTCAAAGATCCCAGAAAATTCTTCTCAAAAGATATTAAAAAAATAGCAAAAGGATCACAAAAGGGCAAAAGAAATATTCCTCATTAATTATCCAAAAAATTACAATAAGGAAAAGAAAAAATTTACAAGTTATAGTACTGTTAAACCAATCCTAAGGGTTTGAGGAGGATGGGTCTTCCGGAGCCTTCAAAGACGTATCTTCCGAAGAATCATCTTCAGATTCTTCCCCAAGATAGTTCTTCAAAAGTTGTACGCCATCATATGCGGAAGCGAATTCCGGAAGTATATCCTGTAGAGGGAAGACTAAAGCGTCATGCTCCTTAACCCGGTCAACACGATCTTGTTTAACGTCTACGCCATAGAGCGGATGATCTTTGAATGTGCGGTTACTTCGAGCACAGTTCATCCCTTCATTAAAACCCATAACGCGCCCAAGTGATGAGGAAGCAGCCATCACATTGGCAAAACTGTCAGTCAGCTCTTTACTTCCTTTAATATGGCGGACGATCTGTTAGGACAAGAACATAAGTTCCCAATATCAAAAGCGTGAGTAAAACAACAAAGGATAAAGTATTACTTACAGCGTTAACTCCCCGAGTAAGGAACCATTGACGTTCTTGTTCCAAACGTTCTGCCCGCGCTCGGAATTCCTTTGATTCCGCAGTCGCTTCCTCATGAGCTTGAAGGAGAGAGTCATAAGCAGTCTGAATTTCAGCAACCCTTTGGTCTTTAAGTTCGACTCACTCCTTCTGCAACTTTAGCTTCGCCTCATGATCATGGATCCGTGCACCTTGAAGGGCCACTTGATTTTCCAAAGTAAAATTGGCTTCTTGAGCGCGGGCCAAGTCATCTTTTTTTCCTTTTGAGTCTTGGCTCGGGCAGCCTCAAGAATGGCATTTTGCCTTTCACAGGCTTCTTTCCACCGGCGTGCCGCATCAGCATTATGATCTTGCTCACTTTTGAGGGCATTTTCTGCATCAGCTTGTTTCTATTTGGCAGTTTGAGCAGCAATGCGGTATTCCTCAGTTTCTTTCTTCGCAGCCTCAGCAGCTTGACGAGCTTCACCGACCTTCCCACCTAACGTACGCCATTCACTTAAAATCTCTTGGCTGCCGGCCAAGGCGTTAGCCAGATGATAAGCTACATTCGTATGAAGATCATGGCGGGAAAGGTCACGCTGGTATGCCATCTCAGCAGGAGGCGTGCAGTGTTCAACAAACTCTATACAAGTTCTCGGTTGGGAAAACCGAGAACCATTAGTAATGCCCCATGGAGGGACAAACAGCTCATTGAAGAAACACATATCCAATCCCTCGGTATGGGTCCTGGATCTAATGAGTCTACAAGGTAGGATATGATAATTACGACTAAGATATGAAAATAACTTTCCAAAGTCCAGTGACCGGAACCTGCAAAACAGACACCGTGAGTCTCGTTACAGGAAGGACAAGAGGGGATGGGGGTCTTCCTGTAACCACCCTCCGGCGTGAGAATCAGTAACCTTCGTAATGCAGAAAGTACTGAAGTATAAAGGCTAAGTATAACTTTGTTGTGTAGATCCGTTGATCTTTAGTGAGGATATATTGGAGAAGCTATCTACACTGACCCCTCAAACTAAAAAGCCACCATCCCCTTCTCCCCAGGAAGATGCTGAGATTAAGTTGTCTACTCCGCCGAGTGACCTCAATGTAGGGGGTCCTTCGACCTTTCCTTAAACTGAAACTATCGTGGAAGATAGGGTGCCAACCCCGCCAGCCGATACTTCAACGGGGGAAGCTTATATCCAGTCTGAAACTGATACTCGTTTTGACTATCTTTTTCAGGCTGGGGGTGGTGCTGGTGATCAACAGGACAATCCTGCTATAAATGAAGAAAATGTTAGAGATGTGGAGTCTCCTCCTCCACAACAGCCTTCCCCCCCCCCCCCCCCCCCAGCTCGCCTTAAACCTTCAGGTTCCCGTTATTACGGGGATACGGGCTTAGGTGACAAAGTTGATCATAAAGAATTTGTAGATCCAAATAACACGCGCATCCTCAAAAAGTAAGTGAATTTCTTCACAAGTTTTTAACAACATATCGTTATGAAACGCCAATGCTCAAGTCATGTCTTGACACAATTTCCATTTTTATTAATAAACTAATATTGGACACTAGTTTATGAAATGAATTGGAGTTGCCACAGACTTTACTAATAAACGTAAGTGTTACCAAATCATTGGGACGATTATTAGTAAAAATGACTATGAGCAATTATCTAATATCATATGAAAGTATCATTTTTGTCATGATATAAAAAGTTGTTTATACTCGTCCGCGCATGTAATTGAAGCATTAATAACAAGTTTATGATTACAAGTTCAATGCTACTAACATTATTTAGCAGCAATGAACTGGGGGACTATCATGGCATATCACCACTACATTAGCGCGATGGAAGACATCCAAATATAAGGTTGGGCACACCTCATAATTCGCCCGAGGATGCAAGACATCCTATTATACCCGGTGTGCGGAAGAAAGTGACATGCGTGTCATCTTTGGATGGAGGACGTCCAAATAACAAGCTAATGCCAACGCCAGTGCTACAGGCTAATGCCAACGCCACAGATACAGGCTAATGCCAATGCCAGTGCTAAATTAAAGGTTGGGATTCCTTATAAACCCATATGGCCACGCGCCAAATTAATGACATGCGGGTCATCTTATGATAAAAAAGCCCGCATGCCAAACTCACCATCATGATTTAAAACCTCTTACAACCCAAAGCAAAGTAGACGCACATGCAAAAAGTTCCATATAGAAAGCATTGGGTCAAAAAATCACTACTCCTCACTCCTGAGCATTCCTCATAAGTCAAGCACTTCACCAAACCGCTTGCACGTCCAGGAGAAGCACTGGACTGGGGGGACTTGTAGGTGTAGGGTACGTCAAACCCGGTACGACCTTTCATTTATTACATTATGTATTATGTTTATTACATTATTGTTATTGTCTACTAATTAGGCCCATTGGGCTGGGGGTTTGTGGAGGTAACCCCTAACCGGGCTTGGCCCAATAAATGTTAGGGTTCATGATGGTAGTCATGGAGTCCCTATATAAGGAGCATTTATCATTCATTGAAAGGACCTTCTCTTGGACCCTTGGATCCCACATATTTTTGTGTCTGTAAACAAGAGTTTATTCTCTTAGCAGTCACCTCCACTCCCTCACTTTTCTATGACAGATCTGATCAACCGGAGAAGAAGATCAATGCGTATCGTATCAGCAGTTAACCGTATCCTACCCTGTTGACTCATCGGATCTAGGTACCGTTAAGGGGAGTAGATCCATGTTTCTTCACCCTTGATAAAATATACTTTTTCATCAGCTTAATTCATTATTGTATCATTTAGGAAACGACGCCCTCGTCATTGTTTCGGTGAGACAATAGTTTTGTTTAAAGTTTAGAGAACCTCTTTGAACTTCTTAATCAAAACACTTTAGAAAACCCCCCTCCCCCCACCACCACCCTTCTCGCAACTTGCTCCAAACCTAGAAAATCTACATGATTAAAAATGCTGGTGTATCAACTCATTGTGAAGCACAAATTGTATTCCAACATCATTACTCCACTACTTTAACTTCTTTTATAAGCCCCTACCATTTGGATGAAACTGAAGAGATTTGGAGAAAGCCTTTAGAGGCGTGAGTCAACATGGAGCAACGGAGACTTATCACGACAACCATGTCTATTAGACCATATTTCATTAAGTTACCCCTGATGCAACCTTCTACTTAACTCTCTACAAGAATTGAAAAACCCTTAATTGTTTTTGGTTAACATCAAATATGTTGAGACAACCTCGAAAGCTGATGATCTACTTACATATTTATTTCATTTTCTTCCATGAAGCTTCCCAAATTGATCATGTGTCTCCCTCACGAGTTCCCATCACACTACAAAAGACACTTAATACTTAATAATTCACGTACCTTAAAAATATTATATTACGAAAAGAAAACATGCATATACATGTATTTTACCTAATCAAATTTATGTTTTGAAAAGTGGTAAAACATTCCTGCTATTATCAGTACTATGCTTATTACTAATATTATTACTATTACTACATATTACTTTGGATATTATTATCAACCTTATTATTATTAATATTAAAAATATAAATGTAATTGGTAGTATTACATTTTTTTGACATAGTTTTTATTGTATACTTAACATTAGTACTTTTGAAAACTATATCATTAATTTTATTAAAACCGATTTAAAGTTTTACTATTTTCTTCTACAAAAAAAAAAGAAATTTTTAAAGGAAATTCTTCTAATCAACTTAGTTTTAAACTATGTTATAACTAAAATTTTTTTTAATAAGCATTAATGGTCATGACTATCTTTATATAATGACAATGACTTTTTTTGTCGTTTTCTTAACAAAATTATATTTTTTGTTACTAGTATTTGTATTTGTATTATGATTTTTCAATTCGTATACTAAAAATCGTCTAACCAATAAGCTAGATTGGAACTCAACTCATAGGTTCTTAAAAATCATAGTTGTTTTATAATTATAATTAAAAAAATGGACTATGGTCGTACATCCCTTTCAAGCGTATTGGAGACCAACAAATCATGCCATTCATATTTATCTCCTCTACACACAGTTCCTTCGTTCCATGTCCCTTAAGCAATACGTGGCAAATTACCTTCGATAATCAGCTAGATACAAAGATGGGCGTGAGGTAATGCCATTTTATTTCACTAGTCCATTAACGATCTCAACCTTCCAAACAAACATAGACCATAGTTCTAAATTAGGCTACTTATCTTGTAAGTCTCCTCCTAGTGTCGGACATGATGTCAATTACAATCACAAAATTTACCTAGAATTCCTCTAACAAAAGACTTAAATCACGAGCCTTAAATACTGCAGAGAAACAATCTCTTCCTCCTCATAACATGAAGGTGCATTCCCATCTTAGAAATTATGTTATAAACATCAAACCATTAAAAAAATATTTCCTTGCAAAAAAACTCATGACCAATGGTTAATGCCTTTCTACACCAAATATGTTACCTAAAGCTTCAATATGGTAGATCGTTACATAGACCGTCACAAGTGGAGATAAAAGTCCTAACGAATTCTAGACCTCATAGATTGACTATAGGATCACAAAATTCGTAATTCCATAATACCCCGCGAGTGATATCATTTGCTTTTAATGACTTAATCTGGTTGCTAAGGATGCTGTTACTTATTCCTTTCTCCGCATTGAATAAATAAATGAATTTGTATATATATAACAATAAAAAAAACAATTATGATTCTACATTTTATGACTAATTCAATATCAGTTGTCACTTCATTAGTAATACGTACTCTTACATTATGAAGAATTCGATGAAGCCTTTGATCGGTGTAACAAATCCATACGATAAATCCACCGATGAAAATTTTCTTCCTTATTATAGCATGAACGACAATGTGTGTCATGTTTAATATTGAGTCATGCTTGTTGTCGTCCTACTACTGCCCTAACACTCTAACCTCTTACAGCCTACCTTTCTATAATGGTACCCTAACCCCATAACCATACTGACATCTTTATTACTATGAACTTATTCTTACCCTGTAAGCCAAAACTTCTTCTTACCTAAGAAGTAATATTTCTTGTACCTCATTCCAAATTTACATCCTTTTCAAAATATCCACCTAATTTTATTATTATTATTATTATTATTATTATTATTATTGAAGATATGTCAAATAAATGAAAATGTTGTACCCGTCTAGTTTGCAACTAGACGTCAATAATCGAGTCGTTCTATTCTATAAACCGAATTACGTATTGTGCCCTATTAATTGAATCTCAAATCCTGCTTGTAATTTCATCTCCATATTCTTAGTTGACCACTTCGATTCCTTCATTAGCTAACTTCTAATAAGATTCTAATTCCATAACAGTGAACTGATTTTTAATTTTATTTTTTTTTTCTAGATAACATAAATTAAATTTCGAGAACGAAATTTCTTCAACAAAGGGAGAATGTAACAACCCCAATTATAGGACCATTTTCTTTATCTTGTCATTTACTTATTACTTGTGTTAATTTAACTAAGTGTTACATGCTTCGCAGCGGTAAATAAACAACAACCCTATATGACATTAGAGCACGATCTAAGATCCATCAAAAATAATAAACTTAGTTACAAAGCATACCAAAGGCCGTTAAAATGATGATCCAACAAAGTCAAACATAAATAAAATTTGATCTGAAACATTCAAACCAAACCCGATATATTTCATGTATGATTGTGTGACACACCAGGATACAGCCATACGAATTAGTGTGTGTGTATATCTATAAAGTTGTAATAATTACCTAATCCACTAATAAACAAATTACATGCTCACGTATAATGTCTATATATGCAATCTCACAATAATAATATGTTGTGTGAAATGAATAGCTACGTAAAGTTATTATGAGTTAATATTACATAACTAATATTTATTTCAAACTAATATATATATATATATATATATATATCCACTAATAAACAAATTACATGCTCACGTATAATGTCTATATATGCAATCTCACAATAATAATATGTTGTGTGAAATGAATAGCTACGTAAAGTTATTATGAGTTAATATTACATAACTAATATTTATTTCAAACTAATATATATATATATATATATATATATATATATATATATATATATAAACTTATCACCATGTAAAATAAACTACATCTTTACCAATCAAGTCTCCCAAAACCGTCCCATATATACTACACACATGTAAATATATAGTTATTATAAAACCATATATTAAGTTGGTTATTTGGTATTTATGTGTACATGTAAGCTAACAATCCGATTTTTCACATGTAAATTATATAGTTATTATAAAACCATATATTAAGTTGGTGAAGAAACGTGGATCGACTCACTGGTAGACTATCTACTTTCCTCGGGTGTGATTATGCTATTTCACCGATGGTTTCTCTTGAATCTGATGGATCTGGGTTCTTCCACCTACAAAATGAACAGCACCGTAAACTTACCCCTCAGAAAGGGACAGAGGGGTCCTCTTTGGGGTAACCCTCCGGTGTGAGAATAAGTATTTGTGGGAGAAGATAATAATATGTGAGAGTAAGGAATTTGGAGTGTATTGCTTAATAGCTGAATACTCTGTGATTGTATATTATCAGATGATATTTGATGTCCTCTCCTTATGGAGTTGATGTGATATTTATAGTGCTAGGGTTTCCCATGATTGGGCTCAGACCCAATTAGGGCTTCGTTGGCCTCTTCCAGTTGCTTTGCGCCACGTGTCCTTTTGGACACCTGGTGCTTTTTCATTGGTTATAATCACGTGGTAGCACATGGGTTTTGCTGAGTTGTCCACCTTTCATTGGCAGCTGTCAACATCAGCATATTATTATTCCTTAAAAAGATACCTTCTGGAAGGTTGTCTGACGTGCACAATCAAGGTTGCCCTAATCCTGATTTGGATAAGGACGAGGTTGATTATGTGCATGTGTGATACGCGCCTATCCTGAGGATGCGCGAGGTCTTCTCTTTATTCTCACGCGCAGATGTTTCATGCGCAAATGTGATATGCACGAGCATGTGATATGCGCCACGCGCGGATGCGCCACGCGCATATGTGATATGCGTGAGCATATGTGATGCCTGAGCATCTGTGGTGCCTGAGCATGTGATGCATGAGCATATGTGATATGCGTGAGCATATGTGATGCGTGAGCATCTGTGGTGCCTGAGCATGTGATGCCTGAGCATGTGATGCATGAGCATATGTGATATGCGTGAGCATATGTGATATGCGCCATGCGCGTAGGTTTTGGCTTTGTGCCTTCATAAAGTCTTGATTTCAAGCGTGTTGTCTATATCTTGTGGGTTGACCCGCCTCGCTCGGTGTTGAGGCGGGTACATACCTCTTCAAGCCCCCCCCCAGTCTAATGTGTGTTTTGTCTCGCGCGAGCGAGGCAAGATAGATGTTAGACTTAACAGTTTGCTCTTTTAGTAGGGGTTTGTCTTTTTCCTCTTATTACTCATCGTTGCGCGAAATTCTATCCTTTTTGTTGCAAACGAATCGTCCCTGCACGTGGTTAGTTGTTGCTGACATGCGTCAGTGATGGAGACGTGTCAGGCCTTTCGTGTGCTCGAGGTGCTACAGTTGCCTTTCGTGTCCCCTCACATGCTGTCAGGGACACGTGTCGCGCTCTCGTTGGTCCGTTCCTGCTAGTGGTGGCGCGTGAACTCTGGCAGCAGCTGTAAAGTTTCTTTTCGTGTCCCCTCACACAGTGTCAGGGACACGTGTCGCGCTCGCGTTGGCTTACACCTGCGAGTGGGGGCGCGTGAAGTCCGATCAGCACCAATATTTCTCTCTCCTGGGCCTATAAAAGCCAGCCCTTAGAGTTTTATTTCTTCATCTTCTTTGCTGTTTTATTCTCTGCTTTCCTTTCATTCTATTCCGATTACGTGTCTTCTGCTTCCAGATTTCTGTTCTCAGAAGCATCGTTTGTCCGTTTTCACCGTTGTATGTCTGATAGCTCAGACAACACAATCTCCCCCATCCATTGCCGTGTTAAATCGTTAGTAATGTCTACATTGAAGAAGACCGGCAAGGGGAAGAAGGCTGCTGAGGCCTCATCGGAGGAGGTAGGGAGGACCAAGGCCGTGAAGAGGTGGAATGAAATCCCCTGCAAACTGAGGCAGGCCGATCTTGACAGCCTTATCGCCTCTCAGGGTTTTCTCCCTTTGTTTGGCTGCATGTTGCCTGGGGCCGGGCAAACGGCGGCGGACCCGCCTACCGGCTATATATCCCTTTACTGCCATTTTTTCAGCCACTGCAACCTTCGTCTCCCGATGACAAGGTTTGTGGGTGCGCTGCTTAAGTTTTATGGGATTCATATATCCCAAGTCCATCCGTTTGGACTCGTGCGCATGACTCACTTTGAGTTCATGTGCAAATCTCAGCGCGAGGAGCCCACCCCTCGGCGCTTTCAATTTTTTTACAAGCCCAAGATCCAAGACTCTTGGTTCTCTTTTATTCCTCGCAGTCAGAAGGTGAAGTGCTCCACTGTTTCATTCAAGAGCCTTCATGACTGGTCTGAGAGGTTTTTTTACATCCGGGCTGGTGTGATCCCCATCCGCATGACCATGCGCGCGATTTCTTCTACGCCTGCTGATGTGGGTGTCTTCAAGAACCCAACTGGCGCCTGGGTTAAAAAGTTGACCGCCGAACCATCCCCCGCCAAGAAAATTTGTGAGGAGGCGCTGGTGGGGGTGGGTATGAGCAGGAGGTGGGCTGACAGCGCGACTGAGCCCGTGATCCAAGTTGACGGCTTGTGTAAGTTGATCTCATTGCATTACTTCTGCGCGAATACTTATCTTTTTGCTGATATCATTTGATTTGTTTTGTGCAGTCAGCAAGGAGTATGTCCACGCCGCCTATGATGAGCATATGGAGGGTGGCTCCGTCGCGCTGGGCGCTGGGGAGGTTGGCTTCCCCGATCGCTTTGATGACATGTTCATCCCTGTTGATCTGGGATTTGTCTTTGACAGCGATGCGCCTGGTAAGCCTTTGTACTTATGCATTTTCCTTTATAATACCAAATTTTGCTAACACTTCTGTTGCGTGTATTGTAGATGCGCTCGAAAACTACGAGCTGGAGCTCGCGGAAGAGGAGGAGGAGGAGGAGGTGCCCCAACTAAAGCGTAAAGCTAAGGGGAAAACTGGCGCAGGGGCCAGTAAGAGACAGAAGAAAGTTGTTGCCCCTGTTGTTCAGGATCCTCCTACTCAGGCGGGGGAATTTGAGAAAACCCAGGAGTTTCCCTCCAAGTTTCCCTTGTCTTCCCTGCCTCAAAAAGTGGGCAGACCTCCTGTCCACACGAGGTATGGTGCGACTACCTCCTCCCTTCGCGCGATGGAAAAGGGAAGTGGCGTTGCGCCTTCGACAGGTATACTTTGCTTATCCTTCATGGTTCTATGAGCGCGATTCTGATAGAATTACTAATGGATCTTTGCTCACTCAAATGTTTGTAGAGCCGGCGACAGCGCAACAAGATGCCGAGGCTGCGCCGGAGGTCGCTTCGAAGTCCCCTGTTTTACCCTCGAAAAAGGGTAGAATGGACTTCATGGCGATGTTTGCCTCGCGAACGGAGTTGCGCCAATGTACGTATTGTGCTTGTATTTTCTGACTTTTTTCTTTTAGATCAAGTCATGAACCATTTCTTTTTGTTGATTTTTTCATAGGAGTCGTAGCTGGCGCACAAGCTGCTGGCGGCACTCCTGGCGCTGGTGCCAGCGCCGTTGGCTCTGCTCCTGCTCCTGCAAGCGCTGAATCTCCCCTTATCGGGATTACAAAGGAGCAGGAGGCCGTTTTACACGCCGACCTGGCTGCGTCGAGACCTCCCTCACCTCCTCCTGCGCACAGCCCTCCTCGCGAGACTGATTTTGGTTCTAGGTCGCAGGAGAAGAGGCCTGTCTCAGAGGAGGATGAGGAGTTTGAAGGTGAAGGCCCCGACAGTGGACGCGCCAGCCCTGTCGCGCCACGAGGTTTTGTGGCGGAGTTTTCTCGTGGGCCTGGCGCTGACTTTTCTGCTTCATCCCCGCAGGTATAGGTTCGTTTTTGCTCCGATGCGCGGACTTCCATCTTAGTGTTTTGATGACTTAGATAATTTTTTTGTGTTTGCAGGAAGCCGATCACATTTACCGCCCGAGTTGGAATATTACTGAGGACAACTCATTTCAATCCATGGGTGTGTGTGAGGACTTCTGGGCTCATTCTGTGCCTCCAGCTGAAAGGAGGTTTCAGGAGGCCCGCGCTCGCGATGACTTGCTCAAAGACCATCTGTTTGCTGGGTCGGCTTTCTTTGCTGCCTCCCAAGAGCTTCGCAATGATTACGTAAAGTACGTGATGCTCTTGCAGAAGCCAAGCAAGAGGCTAAAGTATCTGCTTGGCATCTTTCTGATGCTCGAGAGAGAGCTGAGAAGCTCCAAGCAGAGCTCAGTGAGAACAGGGCAAGTGCCAACACCGCGTTTGTGAAGCGCGGGCATGAGCTACAAGCTGCGCGGGAGAAGCTGCAGGCGGCCGAGGCGGACGCTGCCAAGTACGCGCGCCAAGTGCGCGACTTGGAGCTGGACGCGGAGGCGCGTGACCAAGCTCTTGTCCAGTCTATAACTGACAAATCATCACTGGAGAGTGAGGTTGCCCGCCTGAAGATGGAGCTGGCGGCCGCGCAGGCCGATAAAGATGAAGCCTTGGCGACGGCAGCGTCTAGCCAGGAAGAACTTGATGCTGCGCGGGCGGAGAAAGAAGAAGTCCTGGCGGCAGCAGCGTCCGACAAAGAGGAGCTGAAACAGACTAAGGAAACTGTTGAGTTATTAAACTCTCAGATTCCTGCCCTCGAGACGTCTGTTGCTGGCCTCGCGCAGGATCACCAATGGCTAATCTCACAGGGCATGACTCGTTGCGCTTACGCGATGAAATACTCAGACGAGTTTCAGGCCCTTGTGATGGATTGCAACGCTGCCGCGCGCTTGGTTGGTCGAGCTGAAGGGTTTACGGATGGCTATGAATATGGCATGTTGAAGAAGAACCCATCCGAGTACCCTTATCAGAGCGACGCTGCCTGCGCGGACATGGCCGCGATGGGGGAGAAGTATTTGAATACTCCCATTCCCATCCTTGCACAGGTATTTTAACCTTAATGAGATAACCTTGACTTATTTTCCAAGTCCTTTTATACTCATATTTTTCCTTATGATTTGCAGATATCCGCGCTTGCTGACCAGCCCGATCTCGCCGCGCTAAAGAAATTACTTGACGAGTGCGAAGGGGCTGGTGGCGGCGATGATGGCGCGGGGAATGCTGGCGTTGCTAGCGGCTCTGGCGTGGCCAAAGGATCTGCTCCTGACACTGTCGTGATAGAACACTCCATTCAGGACGAAGAACTTGACTATGGTCAGTTTGGAGATGACGAGGAGCAGACTGCGCCAGATGCTGAGGGCAGTGATGATGACTATGAAGAGGCTGACGTCGACGTGGAGACTTGAGAAGCCCTTCATGTTTTTTGTATTTTTATTTGTAGTTTGTATCTCATCATCTTGTAAACTTGTAAATTTCAATGCCTTGGAATGAAATTTTGTTTTTCCCTTCTTCGCATCTTGCGCATTCCCCATTCATCTCTTTATATTGCATGTTTGCTTGTTTAATATAAGATATGCTTGCACGTTGAAATAAGAACAAGGTTGTAAGGAAATTATTATACTTAATCCTTGTCATATTGTAAGTGATTTTGCCATATCTTGATTATGTTGACACGCGCCTTGGCGTTTTCATTATTCCTCTTTTGCGCGACGTTATCGCGCATGGAATTATGAGTTTTTTAGCCTTTACGTGTCAATATGTGTTACTCAGATATCCATTACAGTTTCATGCGCGACCTCGACCTGAGACCTTAACAACTATGTTTTGGCATTTGCTTTGCCTTAGTTGTGTTTAGGTATTTTTATGGTTAGGCAGCGCAGTATGTAGGATGGATGTTGTGAGTGATTTGAGCTAAGGCTCACATTATTGGGCTAAGGCCCTGACGTTTTAGAGTTAAGACTCGTTAACGGGTTTGAGCTTGAAGCTCGCGCATGTATGTTTTACTTCGTTTTATTTCATTTTGATGTCAATACAATGTTGTCATATTGCTCAAAATTAATAAAGGGAAGTGTGAAACATGTATGCAAAAGGTAATAGAATTGGGCTAAGGCCCTGACGTTTTAGAGTTAAGACTCGTTAACCCGTTTGAGCTTGAAGCTCGCGCATGTATGTTTTACTTCGTTTTATTTCATTTTGATGTCAATACAATGTTGTCATATTGCTCAAAACTAATAAAGGGAAGTGTGAAACATGTATGCAAAAGGTAATAGAATCCACATTAAGAGAAGATAGCGCGTATCATTATTCATAATGGCTTAAAAAGCCTTGATTACAAACTTGACATTTTTACATGAAACATTTTCTAAGCTGTGCCGCCTTCCATGCGCGCGGGATCTTCTTTCCATTCAAATCTTTTAAAGCGTATGCGCCTTTTCCCAATTCTTCCGAGACTTGATAAGGTCCCTCCCAATTGGGGGACATTTTTCCCGGGGGTATCGCGCGGCTAGCTTCATTGTTTCGAAGGACAAAATCATTTTTCTTGAAGTGGCATTCTTTCACACGCTGGTTGTAATATTTTTCCAGTTTTTTCTTGTATTTGGCTTCACTGATGATAGCCGCCTCTCTGCGCCCTTCAAGTAAGTTGAGATCCAACCTTCTTTCGCGCTCGTTATCAATCTTGCTCATCATGAGCACTCTATGGGATGGGCATCCAATTTCTGCTGGAATCATTGCCTCCGTTCCATAGGTTAGGCTGAACGGGGATTCGCCATTGCTGGTTTTGCTTAATGTCCTGTGTGCCCACAGGACATTAGGTAGCTCTTCGACCCAAGAATGGGATTCTCCCTCCAACCTTTTCTTCAGCCCATTTAACAAGTTTTGATTCGCGCGCTCCACTTGGCCATTCCCCTGAGGGTGGTATACCGAAGTGAAGATTTGGTTGATGCGCAATTCCTTGAGCCAGTTTGATAACTTCTTGTCAGTGAATTGTTTGCCATTATCGCTCACAATTTCCATGGGCAAGCCAAAACGGCATATGATGTGGCTCCAGATAAAGTGCTTCATCGCTTCGGCTGTTATTTTTGCTAGTGGCTTGGCTTCAACCCATTTTGTAAAATAGTCTACTGCCACTACCAAAAATTTTACTCGCCCTTGCGCTTGCGGTAGGGGACCCACAATATCGATTGCCCATTTGTGGAAAGGCCATGCGGAGGTCACCGGAATCAAGTTGTTCTTGGGCCGCATGGTGTTTGGCGCATAGCTCTGACATGCTTTGCATTTTTGGATCTCTTTTAAAGCGTCCAAGTACATGCCTGGCCAATAGTAACCTGCGCTCATTGCCTTGGTAACCACCATGCGCGGGCCAGCATGTATTCCACAGATTCCTTCGTGTATCTCTCTGATCACATAGCTTGCTTCCTCAGCGTCTAGGCATTTCATGAGCGGTCCAAGATAAGAGCGTCGATATAATGTACCATCAAGCAGTTCATAGTTCTGCGAGTTGTGTCTTATCTTCCTCGCCTGTGCGCGATCGTCCGGTACTTTTCCCTCCTTCAAGAATTCCATTACTGGAGTTATCCATGATGAAGGGGTTGTATGAGTTACAAGGACAGACTTCGCTCCCACCGACGGGTTGCTCAATACTTCCACCCTGACATCTTTGCCAAAGTGATCGAAGCTGGTTGATGCCATCTTGCTCAGCGCGTCAGCAGATTTGTTTTCACTGCGCGGAATATGAATGATTCTGAAGCAGTCAAATTGCTCGACTAGCTTTTTCGCCTGCTCTAGATACAGAGGCATGGTGTTCTCCTTGGCATCATAAAGGCCATTGACCTGTGCTGCTACCAAGTATGAATCAACATGAGCCTCTAGCTTTTTAACTCCGAATTTCTGCGCGATGCGCAGGTCAGCCAGCAAGGCTTCATACTCAGCTTCATTGTTGGTGCTCTTGAAATCCAACCTGATGGCGTAAGTATATTCATGATTCTCTGGATCCACCAGCTTGAGGCCTGCGCCGGATCCTTCGTTGTTTGAAGCTCCGTCGGTGAATAATCTCCACACATTTTCTTCATCATTGGCTCGCGGAGGGTCTACCTCGCGCTGAGCCTCTTCAAATTTTCCTTCGGGGACTTCTGCAATGAAATCAGCCAAGACTTGTCCCTTTATTGCTGGACGGGGCTTATAGGTGATCGTGTGCTCACCTAATTCCAGCGCCCACTTTGTCAGCCTTCCTGAGAGCGCGGGGCGCCGCAAGACTTGCTGGATGTTGTAACCAGTCAGAACTTCAATGGGATGACCATTGAAATATCTATGAAGCTTGCGCGACGCGTGTGTTAGTGACAAAACTAACTTTTCCATGATGGAGTAGCGCGTCTCAGGATCTGTCAGCACCCGACTCACATAGTATATTGGCGTTTGGATTCCCTTGCGATCCACCAATAATACTGCGCCGATGGCGCGCTCTCCTGCTGATAGGTACAATGTCAAAGTTTCACCAGGAAGTGGAGCTGTGAGCGCGGGCAAATTTATCAAACTTTCTTTTATCTCACTGAAAGCTTGCTCGGCCTCAGGAGTCCATTTGAATTGGCTTTTCTTTAAGCAATTCCTCAATGTGTTGACAAATGGGGTAGATTTGCTTGCATGGTTCGCTAGGAACCTGTTGATTGAAACCAATCTACCATTCAGCTTCTGGACTTCTTTCATGGTGGATGGCGAGGGCATGTCAAGGATGGCCTCCACCTTCTCAGGGTTCACCTTGAAACCATCCTTGGTGACCATTACACCTAGAAATTTTCCCTCTTGTACGCCGAAAGTGCATTTGCTCGGATTGAGCTTCATGTTAACTTCCTTTAGGCGCCCAAGGGTTTCTTCGATGTCTTTGAGCATTTGTTTTTCCTCCCTGCTTTTGATCACCAAATCATCTACATAGACTTCTAGGTTTCTTCCAATCTGCTCGCTGAAAACAGCATCCATAAGTCTTTGGTAGGTGGCTCCCGCATTCTTCAAACCAAAGGGCATTTTTATGTAACAAAAAACACCCTTGTCGGTTCTGAAGGCGGTCTTGTCCTCGTCTTGTGGTGCCATTTGAATCTGGTGATAGCCCTTGTAGGCATCCAGGAAACATTTGAGCTTGAATGGCGCCACGGAGTCCACCTTTGCGTCGATGTTTGGTAGGGGGTAACAATCTTTTGGGCACGCTTTGTTGAGGTCCTTGAAGTCAATGCACATCCTCCACGACCCGTTACTTTTCTTTACCATCACAGGATTGGCTACCCATGTCTGGTATCGTATCGGGCGGATGATGTTTGCGCGCAATAGATCCTCAACCTGTTCATTCATGGCCCTCGCCTTCTCATCCCCCATGACTCTCTTCTTTTGAGCAATTGGCTCTACAGACTTGAAGGTGTTGAGAGAATGTTGCGCCAGGTCTAGCGGAACCCCAGTCATATCAGAGTGTTGCCACGCGAAGACCGACATATATGCTGTGAGCAATCTTTTCATTCTCAACCTCGTGTCGTCTGATATCGTAGCGCCAATTGTGATTGTCTGCTCCGGGAATTTTGGGTTGAGAATCCATTCCTCTGGCGCGTTGTCTGCCATTGGAAGTTTCATCCTCCCTTCCCGCGGAGTACTTGTCACTGCGCACAAATGATCTCGGTATACAAAAGTTACACCTGTTGGTGTTGGGAACCCCAATGCGCCGTGCGCTGGCGACGGTATGGCGTTGAATTGGGCAATCGTTTCCCTACCCAAGATCATATTGTGGCATGAAGTGGTGGGCAAGACCAAGAAGTTGACAACTTCGGCTCGCTTGTGTTTTTCATCCCCCATGGTTAGTTCAAATTGTATTTGACCTAGGGGATGAATGATTTCATTCGAGACACCAGAGATCGGTGCATTCACAATCTCAAGCCTTGCTTGGTCTGCCGGATCCAGTTTCCTGAAACATTGCTCATACATGATGTCTGATTCGCTGCCAGTGTCCACCAGGACTTTTGACACTTCATAATGAGCAATGTGTGTAGTGATGACAAGAGGACTGCTGATGGAAGGGCCTCCCCTGATTCTTGGGAAGATGACTTGTTGCTCGCGCCAATCTCCTTGGATTTGCGCGCTTCTCTTTCTTGATATTTGCCCTTGCCTTCCTCCCTCGGCTACACAGATTCTTTTGTACTTTTTGCTGGCTGAGGCTCCTGATTGTTCATTTTCTGGTCTTGAGTTTTTCACCAGGTGAGCCAGCTTGCCTGATTTCACATCTTTCTCAATTGCATCCTTCAAGTGGTGGCATGCATCAGTGTTGTGTCATGTGGACTTGTGAAACTCACAGTACTTGCCACTGTCTGATGGTCCCTTGTAGTGTAGTGGCTTGGGGCTTTTGAATTGGACAATCTCCGTGCTTAACACCTGTGAAGGCGTTTTAGTGAGGGGAGTCCATATTCTTGGCAGAGGTCTGTTAGGATCTCTGCCGCCTACCCTCTTGTCACCCTCCCCGCGATTACGAACGTCTTTTTGGGGCTGGGGTGAGCTTGGTTGCGCCTGCTTTTCTGCGGAAGAAAAACTGGTTGGTTGCAACCTGGACCATACAGAGTTCTGTTTGCCCCTTTTTTCGTTGCTGCGCGGTGACTCAGCTTGATGCGCTCTTTCTCTTGCCCTATCTTGGGCAATTTGTTTTTCATTTCTCGCGAAGACTCGCGATGCTTCCATTAGTTTAGCCCAAGTGGTTGGCATGCCATCTCTGCTTACGAGAGCTCGGCGGAGTTGATCACTGCGCGCGCCTTGAATAAAGGCCACGCGCAAGAGTTGCTCAGTGATACCTCCGATTGCCAGAGACTCCTGATTGAAACGAGTTATGTAGTCTTCAATCGTTTCATCATTCTTGCGCACGCAGTGCATGATGTCATCAGGGTCGCGCGTGTGTCTGCGCTGCTGTACGAAGTGGGCTTGGAACTTTTCCAATAGTTCCTCGAACCCATCGATTTGCCAAGTCGGCAAGCTCTCGAACCAGACACGCGCCGCGCCCGTGAGGCAGCGGGCAAACATGTGACACCATGTTGGCATCGTCCAGCTTTCTAGGTTTCCTGTGTTGTAAAACCCTTGTAAGAAATCGTCTGGATCTGTTGTGCCGTCATATTTGCCCAAACCACTTGGCATCTTGGTTTTGTGCTGAATCGGGGCCTTCGCGATGCGCTCAGTGAACTTTGAATGTTTCACCAAGATGGCTGGCCTGTATGGTGTGGTGACGTCCACTTGCCCTCTTACTGGTGGGCTGTATGGCGCGTGCAGATCCAGATCGGCTCTGGCTCCAGGCGCCATGTTCACGTGCGCGCAGAGCTGTGAGCCTCCTGCATGAGTATCTCGTGTCTTCCTCATGCTGTGCACTTCTTCATCACTAAACTCGTGCAGTGTGAACGGAATGACCATCTTCCGGCGCGCGCGCCCTTTTTGTCCCATGAACATTTTGCTTGTCAAACGCTAGCCTTTGTGTTAAGTCGGCTGTCTTTTTGTGTTTGACCATCTCATTGTACTTGTCCATTAGACGTCGTTGCTCGTTTATGAGCCATTCTTTGGGGTCATTAGTTTCATCTTCTGGACCCATTGGTCCTTTTTGTTTCGCGCCGGCAAGATTTTGTAACGTAAGATCGTCTGGAGGAGTTTCAGTCTGGCCATGAGGAGTTGTGATGAAAGGACGGTTACTAGTGGCGCGCGTAGAATCACGCGGCGCCCTCAGAAACTGTTGTCCCTCATTAACATCCTCACGTTCAATATCCTCCAGAACTTGATCAACGTTACGAACGCCAGAAACCATGGTGAAAATTGGTTTTTTATAGAGATCTGATGAGATCTTGTTGCCGTTGTAACAGTGGATGGCGCCAATGAAGAAACGTAGATCGACTCACTGGTAGACGATCTACTTTCCTCGGGTGTGATTATGCTATTTCACCGATGGTTTCTCTTGGATCTGATGGATCTGGGTTCTTCCACCTACAAAATGAACAGCACCGTAAACTTACCTATCAGAAAGGGACAGAGGGCTCCTCTTTGGGGTAACCCTCCGGTGTGAGAATAAGTATTTGTGGGAGAAGATAATAATATGTGAGAGTAAGGAATTTGGAGTGTATTGCTTAATAGCTGAATACTCTGTGATTGTATATTATCAGATGATATTTGATGTCCTCTCCTTGTGGAGTTGATGTGATATTTATAGTGCTAGGGTTTCCCATGATTGGGCTCAGACCCAATTAGGGCTTCGTTGGCCTCTTCCAGTTGCTTTGCGCCACGTGTCCTTTTGGACACCTGGTGCTTTTTCATTGGTTATAATCACGTGGTAGCACATGGGTTTTGCTGAGTTGTCCACCTTTCATTGGCAGCTGTCAACATCAGCATATTATTATTCCTTAAAAAGATACCTTCTGGAAGGTTGTCTGACGTGCACAATCAAGGTTGCCATAATCCTGATTTGGATAAGGACGAGGTTGATTATGTGCATGTGTGATACGCGCCTATCCTGTGGATGCGCGAGGTCTTCTCTTTATTCTCACGCGCAGATGTTTCATGCGCAAATGTGATATGCACGAGCATGTGATATGCGCCACGCGCGGATGCGCCACGCGCATATGTGATGCCTGAGCATCTGTGGTGCCTGAGCATGTGATGCATGAGCATATGTGATATGCGTGAGCATATGTGATGCGTGAGCATCTGTGGTGCCTGAGCATGTGATGCCTGAGCATATGTGATATGCGTGAGCATATGTGATATGCGCCATGCGCGTAGGTTTTGGCTTTGTGCCTTCATAAAGTCTTGATTTCAAGCGTGTTGTCTATATCTTGTGGGTTGACCCGCCTCGCTCGGTGTTGAGGCGGGTACATACCTCTTCAGTTGGTTATTTGGTATTTATGTGTATATGTAAGCTAACAATCCAATAAAATCTCAACCATGACTCTTTCTATCTATTAAAGTCGTCCCTCAGACCCTCACCATCTCTAACCTATATATAATTTTTTTAAAACCGTACCATATCCTACAATATCTTCAAAAGATTTAACCAAAGTCAATGGCTGGTAAATCCACCCAAATCCTTCCATATCTTCCATAATCCTTGAGAATCTATCCATATTATATTCAAATCTTCAAATTCCCAAGAATAGATTTGGAAATCAGCCAATATCCTGAAGTGTCTATCTTTCATTCATCTTCATTAAATCTCAAGCTCTCTTTAATGCTCCAACAAATATATATGCACCTAACTACTCCAAATCAGCAATTATGAATCACAAGGTCTTCATCATGTTGTATGCAATAATATCCAGATTCATCCTCTATCACATAACATTTCAACTTTGTTTTCTTTGATTCAAGTTCTCAAGAATTTCCTCTTAAAGCCCAGCCCAAAATCTCGACCCAAGACCCTTTTTTCATCTAATTTTTCTGCCAAGGTCGACCAGGAACAAATCCAAGAAGTTTGGGTGCGATTTCTACACATACACATTTCATTCTTCCCTGGACCCCATACTCAACCCACATCAGCTTTTAGTGACAACAAGAAAGTATCATAACAGACTCAAGTTTATCTCTATAAATTAAAAAGCTTTCTGCCTCTTTGAAGTCTCTTATAACCCTCTTGAATCAGCTACAAAAGTAAGTATTGATTCTTAACTTGTTTACTCGTTTATTTCACTTATAATCATGATGTTACACACACAATAGGCACACAAAAATATCATACACGTAAAATACTTCTGAAACGAGTTACATTTGTTTTCATAACCTTGATATACACATTAAATTAGTGCACCCACGACTAAACTACACAAATCGCTAAAATACCCGTGTAATAAAACCCAAGACCAAAAACTATGAAAAATATTTGAAAAATAAGTTTAACAGAAAGTATAACTAAAATTATTGTTTCAAGAACAAAAATTACTTTGTTTTGATTTACAAACTAAACACATGGCTAAACCGAACATTAACACGTTAAAACCTGTATCCAGCCGCAATCACATTACTACATTACTATCAGCTCATACTTGTTTTCCTTATATATATAAACTATTTTCTTATAGAGCATATATAAACCATGATCAAAAATAAGATTCACTTATAAAGTTATATAGTGCTTGATATAATTGTTCTCATAGTAAATAAAGATGCATAAATTATGAAAATAGATAAATTAAGAAACTCAAGGTTATAAATAAAATTTTGTAACAAGCTTATTCAATCCTAAAATACACACGTTATATATTCCGAATATAATTATTTTAACATGATTAACAACCCTATGAATGTAATTATAAGTCAAGTCTAGAAGAAATCACATTTCCATCTGTCGATATATAAATTTTGATTTAAGTATTAACATTTTATATAAAATGAGAATGTTTATTTTCTTATTAGTTAAACTAACAAGAATTGGTAATTAAACGAGGGATTCAAGTTGCCAAAATGAACACTTAAGTTTTGGGGACGATCTGATGCGATATTATCTTTTTACCAAATAAATATAACACCTTATTTTACTTTAATATGTAGATGTATATAAAATCTACTAGACGGTGCCCGCGCGATGCTGCTGGAAACACGACTTTGATAATCACATTACAAGTTTATGTGTGTTCGTTGTTAAGTTTGAAACCGTGAAACATTTCAAACTGGTCATTGGTTTGATTTCACGATTGATTTTTTTCTTTAACCTTTGGCCAACCGATTTCATTTTTCAACGGGGTGGTTTCAGTTTTCGACGACGAAAACCGTCACTAACGTTTTGGCTCACGGTTTAATTTAAAAACCATCAGAAGCAAACCGCAAAGACTCATACATAAATGATATTTTTTTAACTGAAAAACTATAGCAATATGATACTCAAATTAAAGATAATAAAATGCTCGTTTTTATAGTGCAATGCTTTATAAAAAATATTAACGTATAAAAAAGTTATGGTCGTTCAAATTTCATGGGGGGAGTTGGGTTAAAAGTAAAAATAAAAAGAGTATATAGGTAAAAGATTAAGGTTCATAATTGTAAGTATTGTTTAAATTTATAAAAAGTGATTAAAGTTAAGGGGGAAAAAATGTAAGTATCTTTAATGAATTGAAAATGCACATGATAATTTCATTTAAAAGACAATAATATCCTTTTCAATATGCTTTGTTAGGTTGTAACTTATGTACTAATTATTGTAATTTACTTAAAACTAAACGTCTTAATTTCCCATGTTTGGCTCATTATATATAGTATAGATTAACGTACAATTTTGGGTTAAACCACCAACCACAAACCAAATTAATGGAACAAAGAAATCATTACTATTATTTTGAGTTAAACCAACTGATTTTAAGAGACCTATACTATGACTATAATTAAACATAAATACTATTCAAAATAACTAAGTGGCTCTATTATGTAGAAAACCCAAACTTTTATAATATCGTATCACTAAGACATTGTTTGTTTAACTAGTTGCTTATCTTGTCACATGACATATAATATCATATTGTGTTATAATCCAAGTATAACCCCTAAAATTACAACTTTCTGATTAAGGAAACTTCATTACAACCACTGATATAGTAAAACCACCGCAATCCAAAACAACCTTTGTTAATGCATTGGCATATATGACTTAGGTCACGGGCACATATAATATGATACATACTACTTTTAGTGACATGTTATATGTATATAGGGATGCCTATCATTTGGAGTTGTTTCCGGCGTAGCATACAAAGATTTCTTTAGTATTGTTGTCTTCATGCATAAAAAAAGTTGAGTTTATGCATTACCCTTTTTCTTAAATTTTTTGGGTGGATAAATGCTTCTATATGTTTTTAAACTTATTGGTGTATAAATTAATCAAGACCGATTTAGCTGCCTTAAAAAATCCCCGACTTTGTAGCACAATCATTAACTCCGAAAGGAGCCACGGGATATATGGGTAGTACTATCTGGGAGACCCCCGCACACGGTGGGCCTACATCGTGGGACGACCGCCCGCTGAATGATAAAATGTATATCTTGGGACATATATCCGCGCCATTTTTGTAACTTATTATGGGTAGTAAGTGTAATTTGACCCATAACATTAAGGGGTATGGGTAAGGGGTATTTATTTTAGATGTTCACGGGTCGTGGACACAGGTTTGATTGTGAACTTGCTTAATGTGCACCATACTATTTAGAACATTTATATATATATATATATATATATATATATATGTTTTCATAACTTAAACTCATGAACTCACCAACATTTTAGTTGACCCAATTATTTTAAGCATGTGTTCAGGTACTTTTATTCGGATATGGAGATTTAAAGTCTTAGACAAGAGTTCGCTTGGAGATAGAAGATCCTTTTAGAAGACTTATGTCGAACCGTAGAGTTTAACCTGAAGAAGCAGTAAATTTTCACCTAATTAGATGGTAGTTGAATTTCTAGTTTTGTAGTTTTATTAGACATTTGATTGTATCTTTGACCTAGTGTCTTAATATAAATTTGTTACCTTATTTCCGTTGTGTTTTGGTTGGTATTTATTCGTCACGTCTAGCCCCCTAGTTGGGGTGTGACATATTTAATGGAAGTGAATTGAATAACATCTCACTTTCTAGTACCATATATTTATTTTCTCATACATATGTCATTGATCAAAACACTCATTTTCTTTTGGTACTTTTGAGTGTTATAGTTGATTCTTAAGGAATCAACTTGTTCTATTGAAAATTTTAGTATATAATGTACTTAAAAATTGTACTTATTTTTATGTGTGAGCCCTTAATTTTATGGGTGATGAAACTATATATTATGACGTATTCAGTAACACCATTTAACCTTATAGTTAGAATTTAAAAAGGAATGCACGCATCTTAAGGATTATTTGGTTATTTTCTATATATTAGATTAGTTTTAGGGAAAACTAAATTTAGAATAACTCAATTTGATAGCATGAGTTTATTGATTATCGTAAGAGACATTATGTTTGACTCATCTAATTTGTCATGCTCTAGATTTTTTCTTTATTGCTATTATTAGAAAGAGCAAAGTGATGGTCATATTTTGAGGAATAACAAAAAAAGATTAGGGCTAAAAGTTAATTAAACTCTTTATGAAGCAAAACATATTAGGTTTGAGATTATAGTGAATGATTTGAATGAGATATTAATTTATAGGAAGAAATTTATAATGAGTAATGTAATAGGATATTAAAGTAAAATGAATTAAATTTTATGATCATTAGATTAATGAAGGATCATTAATATGAGGATCATTATATTTTATTAAAGATGTGATATGTCTACTATTAACATCAAACTAATAGACAATATAATTAATAAAATTCTACTTAAATAAAAGATAAATCACCTTTGGGCAGAATTAAATTTTTACTTAAGTATATGTGCAAAACAATTGTAACACATCTCCTTTGTGCATAAGTGAGACAACCATTTTAATCATGCACGAGTTAGTTTGCTTTGTTATAGATGCATCGCATCACCTTTGGGCAAAAGTGATACATTTAAATCATGTTTAAGCTAAACTAACACAGCTTGTATTTAGACTTGAATGATATGTTAGATGTATCACATCACCTTTGGGCAGAAGTGTACATTATCATCATTCATTCAAGTTAAGCTTTTTATATGTTTTGTAAAATTAATTAATATATATGTTTATATTTTAAGTATTTAGAAGTCATTGATTTTAGTGTACTGTTCACGGAAAAAATTTTAGTCTCGGGAAATTAGTTTTCTGGATTTGGTTTGACGCGTTTTCGGGTTTTAGTGTTTTCGAAAACTCAGTGTTCTCCGAAAACTGTTTTAACTATAAACACATAACCCATAAGTTGATGAACAGTTAATAATGTTTGATTTGAATTCTTAGGGATTGTTTGGTTATCCAAGATTTGATTATTTTCAAAGTAATTTCTTTATTAAGTTTACAGAATTCGTAATATCTAGGTTTAAATCTTAATAAAAAATTTAGTAAAACATTATAACAATCCAGATCTTGAACCAGATTATATTGGGTTTTCAGAAAACTGGCATGAATACGAAAATCATTAATTTATCAGATTTCAAAAACTGTAAGTTTCAGATACGAGTTTTAAAAAAACAAAAAGTTTTTAGGGTTTGTTTATTTTTGGATTTTAATTTAAAAAATAAATAAATAGAAAGAATTAGTGAAAATCGAAAATTGTTAGGGTTTATCAGGTTTTAGTCCATGTCTTCTGGTTTAGATCCTGAGTTAATGGAAGACATGAAGAACTGATTAATCACCGTCGCTCTGATACCACATGTTGATCAGTTGTTCATGTAAGCAATAGAAAACATAAATATTATGATAAACCTACAACTAAAACTTACCTGTCACAATAGAGAGAGAAGCCACAGTTGATAAGAAAGATCCATACGACATAATAGTCAGCTTGTACGAGTTCCCCTTTAGGATGTACATTAGTGATGGGGATTAGGGTTCTTGAGAAACCGAATAATATAGAGGGAGAGAGGGTGACGAATTTTGTGTCATGTTTAGGGTTATGTCATGTGATGTTAATTAGCCTCTCCATATATTTATATACACTGAAGGGGAAACCCTTGATTAGTAAGAAAGGGTAATTTGGTCCATCAACAATTACCTAGCTAATATAATTATAAGGTATAATTTAATATATTGATCTAATTATTATATTAATGATAATGATGACCATATATAAATATACATATCTATATATTTATTCTTACATAACAGTTTTGACAGTTGTAGATTAAGTCACAAATTATCGATTAATTCAAGTCAATTGTTGCTGACCAAATCATAATTTTAAAGGAAAAAACTAGAATTGTTAGTTAATTGGAGCACCAAATGTGTCTAAACTACAGTTTGCTTGCATCAAATTGATTTAGGTTGCACAATTTCGGCTCAGAGTTTGCAACAAAGGGCATTTGCAAGTTAGTTACGAGTCACAAACACCCGAAATCGACTACCAAACTCACCAATACGTGCTTAAATAACACCCGACTTACCCAAACCCCATTAAAACTTAAACAAGTTTGGGCAATGCAGGTGAGGTTTCAAGTGGGATTCGGTAATCAAGTTCGGGGGTCGGTTTCGGTGTTTGAATACAATTACAAACGCTACTGGGTTAACATAAAAAAGATAAAAAGAAACTCCATTACCGAAACAGACTTCGTTTTTTTTATTGTCAGCACTGTAGTTATTCACTCAAAAGCATGACTGCGCGCTTTCATAGACTTCCCGTATGATAATAATAAACAGATGCACATAAACAAGCGTCGCATCGAACGCCTCACCAAATATTCGGTTCTTTTATAACCCACCAGTAGCCCGCTAGATTAGCTAAATATGTCCATTGACCTTCATGTAAATCCCTGTTTACCTCTATATATAATAATCATTTTCATTTGCATGGTGTTTCAAATCTTATAATATTAATAAAACAATACAAGATATCTACATGGCCTTCAACTAGCATCTCCACATAGGCTTCCAAGTCATCCAGTTTCTATCTATAGATTGCTACATAATTCGCTAATTAATATTTACTAGAATTATAATCTCACTAATTAATGTTTTTTATAATCATAACCAACTATTTCCTTTCAAATGATCTAAAACTGATTTTGACCACAATTAATTATTTATAACTGATTTTTTGTTCCTTTTTTTAGTATGACTATTAATTTTGCAATTCAATAATTTGTATACACAGTTCTCATTCTACCATTTATACATATTTTTCCTACGTCTTGTGGTTTTGCAAAGAACAACATAAAGAATTCTTACGATATATACATATATAGAACGTTTGAAATATTTTCACCCATATGAAACACGGGCCAATATCCTACTTGTCGAGTCCCGATTGGCTCACTTAGGCTCACAATAATCAGTATCGTAACCAACACAAACGTGGGACAATACGGTTACGAAATACTACTTTTGTGAAGACAATGAATATTAAAGGCGCAATCAATGATACTCAAATGATTGATGATACGGACAGAAAAGTAACAAACGTACAAATTAACTCAAAAGATTTCGGTTAATATTGTGAAGGATACAAAGAAAATCGATTAGGGTTTATAGGTGGAATGTTTGTATTTGTGGCAGCTTTTCTTTACAAAGATATTCTTTTTAGGAAAGAGACAGCCGTCAAATCACAATATTCTCTCTATGCCCGTTGTCATAGGTGTGCCCTAAAGTTTCCTTAAATAGGCACACCTGACATTCCTTCTAGAAAACCTAATGATTAATTATAAACATATTCAAGCATATTACAAAAAATACTAAGTGTAAACAGGTCTTCGAGTAAGCTTGGAAGCTTTTGTCTTTGTCGAGCAGATCTGGTAAACATTAAGTGTGCTTGGAACAGTTCTTCGAGTAAGCTTTACTTAGAATATTTTCCTAAGAAAATAATCTTCAAGCAGACTTTAATCTTCTGATTTATATCAAACTTTGCTCGATATATATCCTACGAGCAAACTTGTTTTACTTGAATCCCTTCAACCTTTTGTTACTTAACTTATTTGAACACGTTAAGTGTGCTGGTGACAATGTAGCTTGCTCGAGGTTGAAGCTTGCTCGTTGGAAGTCCTTAGTAATTTCTTCAATAAACTTCCTTCAAGTATGCTGGGACCACTATTTATTGAACCTTGCTCGATCCACCAATATACTTGGTTTTAGCTTGGTTAAGTCAAGAGTTTGCTCTGAAACAAACCTTGCTCCACTTGAAGAACAAACTTGCTTGATGATGTGTAATTTGCTCGAACTAACACTTAGAAGACTTCTAAAAGATAACTTTGCTCAAAAGCAAAATGCCATGCTTGAATAAGTTTGGGCTTGCTCGAAGGCCTAAGTGTGTTCGGTTTCCATACATAGCCATATTCTGAGGAGTTTGAGAAGATTCAAATCTTCCTTTGTCATAATCTTATCCCAACAATCTCCCTCAAGATTGGAACAACCTCAGCTGCACCAAAACACCTGTTGGTTACATATACTTTTTAAAATACACATCAAATTTTCCAAAAGCAAAATTACATTAAATAAAGGAAAACTTACATGGCAAAATTCAGTCTCATGTATATTACAAATTAAATTTAATCAAAAGATAAATAGATTTTCATCTTCTTGTGCTTCCAGCTTCTTTCCCTCTGTCAAATACCACAACAATAGCCTTTTCTTTAAAAAGTGAGATCTCCCTGTGGTGTGGGTGTTGAGAAGGCACATTCCATTTGATTATCTCCTCAAGATCATAAAGAAACTCTAAGTCAGTGTCATGCATGATAATACCCAAGGCCAGTCCATCAGAATTTCTTAAGATAAAAGATTGGTCCTTTTGCTCAAAGACTATCTTAGAAATCCTGTCATTTTTCTGGACCTCATGATTTGGCCTTTACATCTGCTGCCTCATGTTGATGCATTCTCTCTTATTGGCTAGAGGATTTGAGTACCTGTTTGTCTGTTTATAATATTCTTCAATCATCATGATATCATTCATGTTCCTCTGCCTTTTAGTTCTTTCAAAGTGAGAGAGCTCCAACTTCCTCTTCTTATTTAATAAAGGAAATCCCTTCCTAGATTGTTCTTTCAAATATCTAGAAAGTTTGTTCCTTTGTTGTCACACCCCGACCAAAGGCAGCGGAACATGCCGGGGTGCAACGGATTGGCCAAAAACACAAGACACTATTTAAAGTGACAATATTTAAGCAACTCATTTAAATTCATAAAATCATAAAAGTCACATAACTTGTTCATACAAAATACCACATTCAAATCATAGCAAATAATATATTGTTCATTTTGCTAATATCCTAAATGTCTTGATAACGTTTTCTCCAAGTCTCGAGTCATCCTAAATTCAAACCTGTAACATTGCATAAAATACAGTTTGTCAACACAAAGGTTGGTGAGCAATTTCATAGTATTGAACAATAATTAATAATAGGAAATTCCACAACTTGTATACAAAACAATAAATAATAGCAACAATTTCGATAATGAAGTCGTTAATAAGAATACATTAACGACACTTTGCTATAAGAGAATACCAAATAGTCTAGGATTTATGTGAAATCGTTAATAAGAATATATTAACGACACATTTCTATAAGGGGATGCTAAATATACTTGGATTTATGAATCAACCAACCAAAAGCAGTAAACACATTAGCATATAAGCATGTAAGCATAGAACACCAAATCGAGCATTTATTTAAGTAAAGTATACAATAAAGTTTGTGGTTTAAGACTCAAGTATAAAACATCTGGTTTGAATAAGTATGCAATATCACCCCCAAAACGAAAGATGGAAAACGGGGGATGAAAGTATTCACGTTCAAGTAATTAACTTGAAAGATTGATGATTTGGAGGTTAACCGGAACGACGAGTTTAACGAACAAAGCCTAAAAGGAAAAAAGTCTTATATTAGAAAAGTTGCCTTGGAAGTCTTTAAATAAAAATAGATGATGAGAAATGTAAACAATTAAAGTTTAAGGTTTAAAAATGTAAATATTTAAGAAATTATGATACTAGTCTTTTAAATTATAAGTTTGCTCGAAACCGGGCTAAAGTATCTAGCCCTTAATATTTACTCAACCTATGTTAAGTAATAAGGTGGGTAAAAATGCAAGAATGCAAGTCCCTTTATAATATAGATACTAAAATGGGTTTTAACGAGTGTTCGGGTTGTTGGGTCGGGTCTTGATAATTGGTCAAACCCAGAGTCAACTTTCCATAATAATAAATGTTATGAGATGACTCAATAAAATTTAAGAAGGCTTAACCAAGTATGTAGTTCTATTGTTTTAGAACTAACAACGTCCGTTAAGCGGGTGTTCGGTTCTGTTGGTCTAAACTTTGTTATAAGATCAAGTTGGATTCAACATATCAAGTACTTTAAGAAAATAATTAAAATTAGTTTATAAAGTATGTTTAAAAAAAATATACAAGTCTTGATAGCTAGAAACACACTTGTGTGTCTTAAGCGAGTGAAATCGGTTTAGTTCGGTTTGGTTTGGATTCCATCTCGGAATAAGATCAAGAATGGTTACTACATGCCCAAACATCAGAGAACTTGTATTATAATTTATAAATGATGATACTTAAGTTTTACAACCAAAAGTTAACAATAAAGTCTTTAAACAAAAGTTTGGTTTTCGGTTTAGATCTTGTTTCGGGTTAAGACCGAGGTTAGATTCTACAAACCCATAACCATGGAACTTATAAAAAAGATTTTAGAACTTAAATCTAACATAAAGTATGTTTATACAATTATTTAACAAAAACAAGTAAACAAAGTTCGATTTATGGTTTGGAACCATTTACGGTTAAACCGAGACTAGTCTCTACAAACTCATAACCATGGAACTCAACAAATATGAAATACAAACTAAAATGAGCAAAAGTTAAACATGGTCAGTAAGCATAAACAAGTTATATAATTATATATATCAAGGACTACGTGAGTCCTCCATCAAGCCTTGCCTTACGAGGCCCAACACTCCACTGACCGAGACCGGAGAAGTGACCACCAAAGGTAACAAGGGGTGTACATTATATATATGTTGTACCACAAGCTTAAGTAACAAAACAAAAATTAAAGAATGGTTCTTGATTGATTATTAAGAAACCTTGAAGAGATGAAGTTGTGTTCTTTGTTTGGGAGAGAAAAGATGAGAGATGAACAAGGTGGAAATGAAAGAGATGAATAAGTTGTGTTCATCAGTTGTTGCCTCCCCCTGAACTTGAGCTATCACATCATTCACAATCTCATTGACATTCAATATCTCCTCCTCCTGCTCAACATCATGGTCAAACACAAGATCATCACCTCCACCATCATTATCATCATCATCAGACTCAACATCATCCTCACTATCATCTTCATCACTAGTCACCCTTGGTGACTATGGCACTTCCATGATTTCAATATTTTTCTCAATCAACCATGGAAGTATTTCATACTCAATTTTTGGATTAAAGTTACTTGTGGACCCCAACATTGCAATTCTTCTATAAACGTTTGGGTCTTGCAGTACATGTGTTAAGCCCAAGGTTGGTAGATTCATGAGAAGAATATTAAAAATTATTTGTAGAAATCGGTGATGCATCAAGAATCTATAGTTTCTCCTTTTCCTTAAATTCACCACCAGGCCTTCAAGATAAGTCTTGGAAAGTTGAATGGCCGGTTATATATAATAGCAACAGTAGCAGTTGAGATGCTCTGCTCATGAGAGTCCAAGTACCAATCCTCGGTGTGACTCCTTGAATAATATGATGTATTAAAAATCTGTACAAAATAAAAAACATTCCCCTTTTGAATTGTGCTTCATGAAAATCTCCTTGATACCCCATTGTCTCTTGGAAAATCCTCAACAATCTTTGGGTAGAGTAAGAGTACTGATCATCAATGTTATCGTTTAATTGGAGACTTGCCCTAATAAGATTCTTAGTAATTTCAATTTCTTGTCCAGCCACGGTGGCTTCAATCCTCCGTCCATTTATGTCATCTTCCAGTTGGGCTAAATTCAAGAAGTCCAAATGGTGGTTTTCGTAAATAATTGGGCTTTCAGTAAGGGCAAACCGTAGATTCGAGCAAAGAATCCACTGTATCATAAGTTCTACAAGCCTATTCTTTTCGTTACTTGGAGAAAGACGCACATGTTATGCTTCTTCTCGAATGGATACACCATTTCTGCACAATCACAGACAGAGATGCATTCAAAGCAAAAGTTAGTCATTAAAGTTCAAAACTATATCATGCAGTAAGTTATATTTGAAGAAGAAATGAAAGATAGTCTTTAAGAACCTGTACTTCGACAAATTAGTAACCTACACAGAACCAGAGATGTCGGTAAACATGAAATTGAAGCCCTAAACCCATACAATGAGTGTCAGAAATCATTCAATTGAATCTTACTGAGTCGGATTTAGTTGGATGACCAAATTAGGTTAGGAATATTAGTAAACGATTGATATTATTGGAAACGTGCAGGTCGGGAATAATGCAAGAGAGAAAGAGGGAAAAAAGTAAAATGAAAAATTTTCGAAGTCCCGCTTTTATAGTGTACTCTGTGCATATTTGAAAGTGGGTTTTAAATCAATTTTGTCATTTAGTGAGAGAATACTGCCAAAAACCCAATTTTAAA
>NW_027502175.1:0-49197 GCF_021521415.1 Bidens hawaiensis
TGAGACAAATGGTTTTCCAATACTATCATGATGATTTTCTTAAACCTATTAAACTCATGACGGATAATGATTTCAAAGTATTTTTCAAAATGTTTTAAAATACATTACAGTGATTAAGTCTCTGTAGACTTACGGGATGATTACTACTGGTATTGTGGGGGGTTTTGTATACAATGCTTGCCTACTGGGCTATCACACGTTACTTATTAGACAAGTATTAGCCAATAAGTAATATGACCACAGTCATAGTCTCATAGATACGGTCGAGTGACAAGTACCTTTCGGTAGTTTGTAAGCAGGCATAAGTAAAAACATCTTAATGCTGTAATTGTAAAATGTGTCACTTATGAATAAATGTACTCACCAGTATTTCTTGTTGAACAAATATTTTTAAACATGTTTCAGGTGACTTGTTAGAGACAAAGGAATGATGCCCGAGGGCTTCCAGCTTAATTAAGTGGTTTGTTACCAGAATAAAGAAATGTGTTTTGGAAATTAGGGTTATCCCTATACAAATTATGATTGTATAAAAATGGGTTTTATTCCTAGTTTATGAAATAAGAATCATGGTGTTTTTAATCTCTGATCATTTTTCTTAACTACTGTTTTGATGAACTATTTCGCTGCAATTTTATTTCAATAATGACCGATACTGCCACTCAACGTTCACAGGCTCCCTTCTCGAAGTATAGGGATCGGGGACTGTGACAGCTGAAGTGGTATCAGAGCCACTGGTTTAAACAATATGGGTAATAATACCTAATATTAAACTTTAGAGTTAGGAAAAAATGTATTAACCTTTATGTTAACAATATGGATAAGATTCTAACCACACGTGAATATAAATATAAATATTAATTTTCTTTGGAGTTCGTTCTTTTATTGTTTTTGATTAACAGTACGAGTGAACTCATTGAAGCTTTCGAAAACATATCCGTTAGCACTGCGGATATGGAAGTGGGAAATCCTAGTGAACCAAATATAGAATACCCAGAGCCTATGGTATTCAAAGCACAACCTCCAGAGAAACCAAAAGCAAAAAGGAGAAGAAAACTTAAAGATTGGCAAAGAGGAATAAGGAAGAAGAAGAAGAAGGAAAGAAGAATAGTCATAGAACCCCCCCCCCCCCCCACAACTTCAACCAGAACCACCAACTGAACCACAATCCTCCCAACAACAAACCCCTTCCCAAATACCAATGCGGGAAAGGCTAGGCAGATGCCTAGATGAATGTGAAATTTTTGAACCCATAATAAATGATATAGGTGCAGGTACCTCAATCAACCCAACCATACCATCTCAAACAAAAGAAAATATACTCCCCATGATAATATTATTAGCCAAGCCCAGATGGAAGAATGGTGGACCAACGATTGACAATTCCATACCTTGATGAAAAACCCCTACGCACCATTCCAAGCCGAAACATCCAACTACCGCAATATGACACCAAAGAATACGGCGGAGCTACACCACTGTGGGGAAGCGTTGATAAACATCGGCAATAGGCTAAGTAACATTGGGGAGAACATCACTTGGAAATATTATGACCGGGAACCCTACATAAAAAGAATATTAGAATATTAACATATATATAATATTTATATGTTCATTATCGTAATTTCTTTCTTGCAAAAAAAAAGTGTGTGTGTATAGAATATATAGAAAATATAGATTAGATGTAAAATATAGTGATGCATATATATATATAGGGGTGAGTTATTGTACAATAATGACTTATCGTACATTACGTACGCGACACTGCTGGTCATACGATTTCAATTTCACGCGGTGGCAATTTGGTAAATAACCCAAACAGTAGTTCGCGATCAAATTCATCGATTTAAAATCGATTCCGATCCAAATTCATAACTCCTTAATCTATCTCATCCAATTTCTAAACTCTAATCGCAACTTACAGTATGAAATCTCAAAAGTCAAAACCCAAATTGAAAAGAACGTCACTATAAATTAAAAATCTTCAAATTGATAAAAAAATTGATGATTTAATCAATAGAATTGATGTGTATGAGGCTTTAGAATCATCAATCGATTATGAAATTGCATAATAATACACTTAATTGAGCTATGATTAGGGTTCATGTTTAAACGTTCTGGACTTTTTGTACAGAACTTCTAAACTTTTTGTACAGAACTTCTAAATTTTTTGTCTAGAACTTCTAAAGTAAAAAGTTTAAACCAAAATGAAGAAACAGTTTAAACGTTCTGACAAAAAATGAACAAAAAGTTTAAACGTTTAACTAATGCATTCTGATCAAAACTACAAATTTAAACGTTCTGACCAAAACGAACACCTTTAAACGTTCAAGTTTAGATGTTCTGTACAAAAACTTTAGAAGTTCTAACAAAAGGTTTAGAAGTTCTATACAAAAAACTTTAGAAGTTCTATACAAAAACTTTATACGTTCTGTTTAAACGTTCAGAACAAAAATCAATTAAACTTTAAAAGTTCAGTACAAAATGTTTATACGTTCTGTTTATACGTTTTAGGTTAATGTTAATACGTTCAATGTTAAAACCCATAACTCAAACTCAAAATTGATAACTGAAACTTCAAATTGATGATTAATTGGATCAATTTCAAAGTTTAGTTGATCAATTAGTTCATCAATTTCAATTTCAATTGATCAATTTGATAAACTAACCTGTGAACAACTCGTGACGGAGAAAGATGGTGTTCACGAAGGTAACGTTGATGGTCGCGACGGTGAATACAATTGTTGGACGGTAACGAATTGATGAACAGTGATAGTGAAGGCGGACGGAATCGATGGGAGCAGTGGATCATAGTTGATGAAATTTACAATATTGCCATCGCGTGATTTTGAAATCAACAGTGTAGGAATTCGCGTACGTAATGTATGATTAGGGATTATTGTATTGGATCTTTTATCTATATATATATATATAAGAGTAAATGACGCAATGATCGACAATTTTGACATATTCTGTGCCTATGTGTTATTTGTGCCTATGTGTTAATAATATCTTGTTTACTTTATTATTTAATTACGATATTAATATTTCTTCTTGTTTGCAACTCAGATGCCGCATAAAGTTTTCTCTAACCAAAACAATCATGAGAATGAGCACAATCATGAAAACAAGCACATTCATGAAAATTCTAATCAAGCAAATGCTCTGAATATGAATGCCATTGAAAATATGATAGCTTAGAGAATCGCTAATGCAATTCCTCAAATTGCTGAAGCTATTAAGCATCACGTAACTGTAATTAGGGATGATACTGAGAGTAACAAACGAATATCCAACCCTATGTCCAGTAATGGTGTGAATGGAAGAAATATAAATCCATTACCCAAAACGTCAAAAGTTAGTGGTTGTACTTACAAGGATTTCTTGGCTGGTAAGTCAACCAATTTTTTTGAAAATAAAGGATCTATTTTCAACACTACGCTGGTTATAGAAATAAAAGTTGTTAATAGAATCAGTAAGTGTGCTGAAAAAGATAAGATACTATATGCTTCTAATCTCTTCATTCATGAAGCATTAGAATGGTGGAACACAATTCTCCAAGAAAAAGGAAGAAACATAGTTTATACTATGACCTGGGAAGAATTCAAAGAATAGGAGAAAGGAATTTTTGTTCCCACGAAAGAGAGAAGATTGCTACTATGTTCTTAAACCACAAGATGAAAGGTGTGAAATGTCGTGAGTATACGACAAAATTCTTCAAATATGCAAGAATGGTACCGGCTTTGGCTTCGCCAGAATCAGTAATAATTTCTCGTTATATTCGGGGATTAGTAAGTGAAATCCGTGATTTGGTAAAGTAGGCTAGATCTCAGACTATTGAGGAGAGAGTTGAGCGAGCTAATACCATGACTGATGGAGTAATCCAAACACTGGAGAGCATAAAAAGAAGGATTTGGCCCAGAAGATTACCAAGAATTTCGAAAGAAAGGTGCAGGTCAATCCTATTCTCAGCCTTTCTATAAAGTCTGCAGAAAGAGGCACTCAGGAAGATGTGCTTTTAAGAAAGCTAAGTATTGCAATTATTGCAAAATGGCTGGTCATACGGATGAAGAATGTAGAAGGACAGAAAGCTGTGTTTGCGGAGAACCTAGCCACATCCGTCCAGAATGTCCAAAACTGACAAAGGCGCCTGGCAACAAAGCAAAGAATGCAGATGGACCTAAAAAGAATGCACGAGCTTTTCAGCTTACTGCACAACAAGCAACAATGATTCCAGACGTCATTGCGGGTACGCTTCTTGTTAATAACGTTTACGCTAAAGTGCTGTTTGATTCCGGAGCAAATTTAAGGTTTATAAACAAGAATTTTTGCCAAGACCTAAACCAAACTTAATCAAGTCTGTACTATAGAAACGACTGACGGGAATTTCACCCATATTCGTGAAGTACATCAGGGAGAAAATATAGACTTGGTAGGTCATAAGTTTAAAGCAAATTTTCTTCCAATGAATCTGGCTAGATTCGATGTCATATTAGGAATGGACTTTAATAAACCAAGCCAAATCGAGCCGAGCCGAGCCGAGCTGGCTCGATTTAAAACCGAGCTTGAGCTTATATCTTTGGATCGATTAAGATTCGAGCTCGAGCCGAGCCAGCTCGAATAATTATCGAGCTCGAGTTCGAGCTGGCCTTGGCTCGGCTCGACTCGTGAACAGGCCTAGGTGAAGTTTATGCGCAAGAAAGATCCGACTAAATATTTGGTGCAGCAACTCATCACCAAGATCGAATCACTTTACAAATAGAAAGTGAGACGAATTCAAAGTGATAATGGCACAAAATATAGAAATAGCATCATTATGTTTTTCTGTATCCCACATGGTATCATCATGAATACAATGCTCCTTATGTGCCACGACAAAATGGAGTGGCCAAGAAAAATAATCGAACAATAACGATTATTGAAGTGACTAAAACCATGCTTGCATATTCCAAATTGCTTGTTCAATTTTGGAATGAGGATGTTAACACTGTTTGCTACATGTTGAATCGGGTTCTTATGGTTAAGAAGTTCAAGAAGATAAATTATGATCTTCTCAACAACCGAAAGCCAAATATTTAGTTCTTAGAGCCATTTCAGTGTCCTTGTACGATGCTAAAAGGAGATGCGAGAAAGTTTGAAGAAAAAGTTATTCTAGCCCTTAGGTGATCATTTCAATGATTATTTAGTTAAGATAATATTTACAAGCATAACTGACGCTGAGGATTCTGGCTGTTAAATAAGTCTCTAATGTGATCATTACTCTTAGCAGTTACAAGACTCACTCTAGATGTATAACACATGCATTTAATGAGCTTTTAATGCAAATTAAGTCACCAATGATTACCTGTAAATAATATTCGTTAGCGAGATAAATAAAGATTTCAGGATACCGAACTTGTCTAGGTCCCGATTGGCAATATAACAAGTGAAATTTTAGCCCACAATAGTTATAATATTTATGGTGTCTTAAGTGTGAAATTTAAAAGACCTGGTAGCTTCAGAAGATCATTGGCTACATATACTTTAAATCAAATGTCAGTATAACAACGCTTGATAATGTTTCATGGAGTCATATATCTTGTAGTCTATCTTGTATAATCATGTGTGGATATTTACCATCATATTGAGGTCTGGATATAACTTTCATCACTTTTGCAGTAAGAGCCAAATGGATTGCTACATACTATGCAAAAGTAAGAAAATTTAATAAGTAGGTACACAAAGTTTGCCCAAATCAACTAATTATATATGTATACCCATGGTGTGGTAAGATTTTAGGACAATGGTCTGGATAAAAACTTTTAACATCCTTAGCTGCAAAACCACAGGTACTTGTATGAGCAATGTTGTCAAAATAGTCAGCAATTATTGCATTCTCCACATCTAACATCTATCAAGTCTCAACAAATACTAGTATATAAAAAGAATGTATGTAATTCAACCATGCTCGTAACTTATACATGTAGTTCACTCTCTAGAAAATTAAGGATCACACTTGGAAGAATCCCTCGTCTCCACCGCCATCGATGTTGAGGATCGTAATTAAATTTCTATTTGTTGGTGCTTGCAATGATGATTCTGATTCTTCCTTAAAAGACATGATGGAATACAATAGTAAATGGAATTTTGGGTATTGTGTGAATGAAATGTTGTATGCTATGTATATATATATATATAACATGAATATGGATAGCAGATATAATACGTTTTTGAATTTAGATAAAATATACAAGTGAACCATGTCATTTATATTGGATATATACATTTGTAAAGGAAATGTTACATGATAAACTCTTGTTTTTATAATAAGTACAATTTGTAAAATAGTAATTACTATGTAACAAGTTATACTTATTATAAAAATAAGAGTTTATCACATAACATTTACTTTACAAACGTATATAGCCATTATAAACGACATTGTTGACTTGTATATTTTATCTAAATTCAAAAAGGTTTTATATCTGCTATCCAAATTCATGTTATATATATACATAGCATTCAACATTTCATTCACACAATACCCAAAAGTCCATTACTATTGTATTCCATCATGTCTTTTAAGGAAGAATCAGAATCATCATTGCAAGCACCAACAAATAAAAATTTAATTACGATCCTCAAGATCGATGGCGGTGGAGTACGAGGGATTATTCCAAGTGTGATCCTTAATTTTCTAGAGAGTGAAATACATGTATAAGTTATGAGCATGGTGGAATTATATACATTCTTTTTATATACTAGTATTTGTTGAGTATTAATAGATGTTAGATGAAAAGAATGCAAGAATTGGTTGAATTTCATACGTTCAAGCACCGGTAGTTTTGCAACTAAGGGTATTAAAATTTTTATCTAGAACATTGTTCTAAAATCATCCCATAACATGGGTATGCATATACAATTAGTTGATTCATGCAAACTTTGTGTAATCTACTTATTATATTTCTTACTTTTGCACAATATATAGCAATCCATTGGCTCCTACTGCAAAAGTGATGTAATCTATATTGGGACCACAATATGATGGTAAATATCTACACAAAATTATACAAGAAAAACAAAAAGATATATGACTCAATGAAACAATATCAATTGTTGTTATACTGACATTTGATATCAAGTATATGCAGCCAACGATCTTCTCAAGCTATTAAGTATATTAAATTTCACACGTGAGACACCATAAATATTATAAATGTTGTGGTTAAAATCTCGCTTTAGATCTCGAGTCTTGTTATCTTGTCAATTGGGGTCCAAACAGGTTTGGTAGCCTAAACTCTTTATTTATCTCGCTAACGCATATATATTTTGGAGGTAATCATTGATGACTTAATTAGCATTAAAAGATTATTAACTGCATGAGTTATACATCTGCAACGAGTCTTGATACTGTTAAGAGTAACGATCACATTAAAGACTCATTTAACAGGCGGGATCCTCAGCTTCAGTTACGCGTATGAATATTATCTTAACTGAATAATCATCTAAATTAGGGCTAGAAGACCAATATTACATGAAGAACTGCGTGGAAGCTAAGCTAACCAAGGTCCAATGGCTAGTTTGAAGACCAAAAAAATAGTATTAATTGCGGCATACCAATTACTACATAAACGGGACTATGATGAACAAAATAGGACACTTACATTTCACTACATGCACACTTCCATACTCTAGCACTTGTTCATCACTAGTTCTCAAGCTATAACCCTTTTTACTTATTAATGAATCTGAGGCAGACGAATAAATTTTCCATCCCGAGGTTTTTTTCCGGAGATCCTATTTAATTTATCACACACTACCTCACTTACAAAGTTTGCTCACTAAATTGCTTAGGTAATTTTTGGCTAAAACAATAACTAAGAAAAAAGATATGTTATTTTTCATGAAATATGAGGAAGAGTGATGAGCAATGAAGGTAATTTCGTAATTTCATAACTCAAGGATAAGGACAATAAAGACATTCAAGAAAAGTGATTTGGCAATACCTTTATCCATTATTAAAGCATTTGGTGCAAGTTGATGAAGCTTCACCCACTTCTAAAATTACTCTTCGATCCTTTAGGAATGCAAAAGTTAGGTTTAACTGTTTCAAAACTAATTGATTGGCACTTAAATCATATTTCAACTCCATTATTGATTACAATCAACAGGCCACTAAATCCAAGTCCGACGATTTTAAATTGCTATCAAAGCAACCTTCCAATTCATCATCAGGCTTCAATTATAATCAATATGCCATAACTGAATTTAATGATTACAATAACAATAAATTAAATGATCAACTTTAGGGAGGACCTCAATGGTCTCAATTGAAACCTATTTTAAGGATGGGCATTTTCTACATCAATTTTCTGGTTTTTCTTTCATCTTCTTCTACGAAGGCAATTTATGTAGAGAATTAGGATATAATGAATAGATTTACATTTACATATAATGAATTGTGTGAGTTTGCAAGTTACCAGTTACTTGTTTTATTCTTTTAATAGTTTTATTTGGTGTAGATTGAGTACTTTAAGCAAGAAAAAATCGATCAATTCCGCCAGCTTCCGGAAGAAGTGTTAAACCAGGTATAAAATGTCACGTTATTTTTTGTTCTGTAAACAATACCTTGCTAAACTTTGGAATGGTGTCACTTTGACTTGATTGCTTTGTAGAGATTGATGAGTACTATGCGGATGTTAGATATAAGAGAATTGCTATCTTAATTGATTATTGGAATTTCATATGGAGGATTAAGATGCTCTTAACTTAATGACCACCATAGCCATGGGGACCATGTTACTAGAATAATTATTGTGTTTGCATGTATGTCGCAGTCTTGTATCAAAAATTAAGGAATCTTAGTGAAAATTTTTTAAATACCTTTTTTTCTTAATAATTGTTGCAGAATGCAGATGAGGGAAATTATCATCATTCGTCAAGTTAGTTCATTCTTTTGATTATGGTTATGTGATAGAATATAAGTTAACATGGCCATCTTACCAATCTAATCTATTACATAATTTTAATCTTACAAGTTCTTTTATCAAATTCGTCACGATTTACAATTAATGTAGATTTTGTACACGTTTTATCATGTCTATATATGCATTACTAAGGTCCGGCAAACCCACCATTGAAAAACTAAATAGAAAAAAAGATTTGATAGTTAACAACCAATTCTTTTCTTGATGCATTTTTGCTAAATGTACTTATTTATTCTCGCCATTCTCAAACTATTAGAAAAAAAAATGTATGACCACATTGATATGGGTTTTGTTTAATTTTTTAAAAAGTGATTTGGGTATTGTTAATTTATGTTGACTTACTTCTGGGGTTTATTATTCAAATTCTTATTTCAAACATGAATTTTTTTAATTCTTGTTTATTTGATCTTTGTTTTATTTAGTTGCTAAATTTTCTAAACGAGGTTTCTTTTATATGCTTTGTTGACTTATAACATATATGATTGAATAATCATTTGATACATATCAAGACACATTATATTGCATTGGCTTAGGGTGATGGGAGTCATCCCACTCCCATCCCACCACTTTTTATCATTTTTTCACAGATGCATTTAACCACATCAACGTCACGTCATATCGTCCAACAACCTTCCCTATCCTCTTCCCACAACCATCTCACACCATCGTTCTTCATTTAATTTAATTAACTAAGTTATTTTAAATTAAAAAACATAAATATAAAATTAAATTACAATAAACAAATTAATATTGTTTTAAGTTATAACACAATACTTTTTTAAAACATATTGGGCTTTTTTTATAGAATAAATGTTGGGCTGTAGGTTTTTAAAAAGAGAAAAAGATCCCTAAACAAAACAAAATGCCATCTTCATATCCAGTGCCAATTCTCCATTGTCCTCCATCGTGGTCCATCAACGCCCACCATAGCAACCATTACTCGGTACATTTTCTAGATAAAAAAAAAGAAAAAAAGGAAGATATAATCGGCAAGGAGAGCGGCAAGAACTCAATGTGTCGAGATGTTTTTGGCCAGAATAGATAGGGCGGGCGGTGTTTTTGAGCAGCAAGATCGAGAATGAATATAAGAACATATTATATTGAGTATGACTACATGAAAGAGAGAAACATAGTATATAGAAAGAGAATGAGAGAGCTCTTGTCCTTTTGTGTTTAATCATTATTCATTAACATTTTATATTAAAAATTTTTGGCCTAATGTTCTCTTGTTTCTTTATAAGCGATGTGTTAAAAGCTATATATAAATACTAGTACTAAGGATACAGGGGTAACAATATATAACCTGATCTAGCACAACTATTCGCACGCAAATCTAAAGCGGACAAGACCTAAACTCTCTCTCTCTCGCGCGTAATTCTTACCTAACCGAATAAAAACACGAGACAAACCTACTCCCTATATCTTCTCGGCCACAAGGGGGTGAACCTACCGAATTCTAATAATTCACTACACACACAAGATTCATATAGTCACCAACCACAACAGATTAAAAACACCAACTCTATGACCTAACTAGATAACCCTAACCAGACATACAAAATCAATCAATCAAGGTAATATGAGGAATCACAAGCAATAATTATTTAAACAATAGTTAACACATCCATGATCAAATTAAATAAAGCTTTTCAACAGTAATACATCATGTAATAAACCAAAATCAAATCAACCGTTAAACGAAGTCAATATTTATCTTAACCTAGGTAGTTAAAATATTTAGCTACTCATATTATTAAAGAATGTAATGCAATTTTAATGTATAATAATTTTGAATGAAGAAAACAATGTTCAAAACAAGTAAAACCAAACAAAAGATGAAACAAAGAGTAATCCAAACCTGTGCTTGTCTTTGTCAAGACTCCAATCATCTCACAAACATTCCGTTCGCTACTCCCTTCTGTTTTGCGTCTACCAACTCCAATAAGAAAGTCTGCCGACCACGCCTCTCTTTATGTAGGTTTTTTTTTTCTTTTATTTTTGATCAAGCCCAACCTTTCAATTCTTTTCAGTCGATAATCCTTTTTTTGTGAAGTCCAGCCCATTCGAATTATTATTACTTGTAGAGAGAGTATCAAACATTAATGCAATAAACTCTTCGCATGCGGTTTCTTTTTGGTCCGACTTCACCATATCTTTTCTTTTGATATAAATTATTATATTCTAGCTCAGAGTATTTATATTCTATAACATATAAAAAGAAGTTAGAAATTAAATTAATTTGTAGAACTGGTGATGCAATTATAAGATAACAAATATATCATAAATTATAATAACTGCATCGATGTGTTGTTTGTCATTCTCAAGTTTAGTAAAAATATTTTTATTTTAGTTCGTTGTATCTTTAAACTTTTTAAATTCATAAACGAACCACTTAAGAGTACTATACAATAAAAAACAACCCAAAGGCCATTAAATTGTAAGAAATTTATATATAAAAATATGTATAATTTAGACCACATCAACAAGCCTCTCCAAATCGATATGAAATCACAATTGAAATCAATAATAGCAACACACAAATACGACATAGCATTACCTTGGAATCCGGCTCCCAATCTCTGACTCATGTACCAAACCTGAACCAAATCAATTTACATGTTCTTCATGAGAGGATTGATAAACCATTATAGACACAAGTCCAGCGTTGCAAATTGCCGTCGTTGTAGAAACGCGCTTGGGCAGGGAATGTTGAGATTGTAATCTCCTGATCAAAACACACTTTGGAGCTGCTCAAAGTATTTACGTTTATTTTGTTGTTGTTGGGTAAAAAAAACCATTTAGTTTATGTTTAATTTTGGCTGAACTTATTTGAAAGGCCTATATTTGTATTTAATGTGTAATGGGCCTGTAGCCCAGTCAGTATGTAATTTTAGATTTATTGTTGAACGATGTCAGTAGTTAGGATGAACGGTTATGATGACAGTTACAAACAAAACCGTTCATCAACAAATATATATAGGGGTCGATGTAATAGGTTGTATGTACGTGTATTTTCTGATAAATATATATCATCTTTACATCAGTTCGTTCATAGAAGAATTCCTATTCCATTCACTTTCATCTATTGTGTTGTATCATTATTGTTGTGTTAAACGATTATCATACGATTATCATGAAGCCCTCCTGGAAGAATACCAACAGTGGTATCAGAGCCAACGGGCTCGAATCGATCAGAACGATTGGAAGTTTCGGCAACGACAGGAAGACGTCACCGGTGAGACAACTATCAACTACGTTGTCACGGTTATTATTGCAGGCAGATTTGCCTAGGGTTTCATCTCAGAATCGTTTCAAACATCAGGCAGCGAAGAGAATTATAAACCGGGCGAAATTCCACCGAAACCACTCCACAATTGCACCTAGAAAAAAGTATGGAGGCCATCATGGTGCACCGATTTGTGTTGAAGACGGTTTGGAACCGAGTAGCCACGGTGATCTCTCGCATGTTCGTTGTTATCGTTGTCAGTTGTTTGGCCACTATGCGTATGCATGTCCTAGTAAGTCATCCAATTTCGTTTTTTCCTGTTGAACAGAAACCGAATGATATCGATTATATTGTTAAAGAATCTGATTGTGGGAATTGGAATGAAACTTGGTATGTTAACCCTAGTGTTAAGAAACATCAAACAAATAATCAAACTTTGTTTCATGATTTTAAGAATATATATAAGGTTGAAAGAGATAATCATGAAGAGTTGATGTTTGTACACGGGTTAGGGGTGGTAAAGCTGTTTGTGAATGAAAGGTATAGGAAGATACCCCATGTTCGATTTGTTCCTAGTAGTAACAAGAATGTGTTTAGTGAGGAACAATTGATCATGCAAGGGTATGATGTATTTGATGGTGATTATTGTGTTGTCACAAAGGCATTTGAAGATAACAAAGTTGTTAAAGTTTCTCATAAAGGAAAAGGGATTGAAAATCCTCATTTCATAAGTTCTTTTCAATTTCATCAACACGATGCCAATGTGATGTTTTATCATTTGGAAGAAATTAAGGAAAAGGAAAACTGTTCAAGGCTAATTGGGATATGTGTGTCATGTTCTTCAACATGGTACAAGTTCATGGGATGTTCAATAAACACAAGATTTATCTCAAGAATGAATTCCTTGATCTAGTTAAATGGTTTGTCGGAGATTTTTGAAAGTCAAAAGGAAAAGATTTTCCTCCTAGGTTAGAAGATGACAAGGTTGTTGATTTATATTTTTGAAAGTCAAAAGGAAAAGATTTTCCTTCTAGGTTAGAAGATGGCAAGGTTGTTGATTTGTTAGACCTTTATATGGGAGTTCATATGTTTGGAGGTTTTAGGAAAGTTACTCAGGGTCAAAAGTGGACTGATTTGGCAGTCATGCTGGGTTTTCAAATTGATCAAGGTAGTGATATCCAAACAATCTACTACAAGTATTTAAACACTCTTGAATGGTATTATCAAACTATCACCAAGAGGGGCTACTTTGAAGATAAAGATTTAATAGAGTTGATTGATACTATTGGTGAAACAAGTGAAGAAGAAGAATCAATCAAGCCATTGCCAATCAAGAAAAGAAGCACTACAATTGCAAGTGATGAAGATGGAAACACTATTGGAAGTTCAAGTCTTGGAGGTTCAAATGAGTCCGACTCATTTGAAATCATTTGCTAATCATGTCAAGGGAAAGAGCAGCGGATGATCAAGAGATTAAGGGGGTGTGTTGAGATTGTAATCTCCTAATCAAAACATACTTTGGAGCTGCTCAGTCAGTATGTAATTTTAGGTTTATTGTTGAACGATGTCAAGTAGTTAGGATGAACGGTTATGAAACCGTTCATCAACAAATATATATAGGGGTCGATGTAAAAGGTTGTATGTACGTGAATTTTCTGATCAATATATATCATCTTTACATCAGTTCATTCATAGAAGAATTCCTGTTCCATTCACTTTCATCTATTGTGTTGTATCATTATTGTTGTGTTAAATGATTGTCATATGATTATCATGAAGCCCTCCTGGAAGAATACCAACAAGGAAAGTAATTTAGCAATACCTAGATCCGTTATTAAAGCGTTTGGTGCAATCTGATGAAATTTCACCCACTTCTGAAAATTATTATTCCATCCTTCGGAGATGCAAAAGGGTTATCTGATTTAGGCAAAAACTTAGTAATTATATCATTCCTTCAATCAATTCACAAAGCATGTAGTACAAGTTCATGGTTGTAACCATTGGGTGATTTTTATGAGCATTTAACACTAGTATTTCGACCCCCCGCGTTGCGGGGGTTGTGAAACCATACCCGAAGCTAATGACAAAGTAACATAACTAAACTTCTCGATTTTGTTCACTCATCATCATTGTCCATTTTCTGTCGACTAATAAATATGGAGACTTGAGATCCGGTCGGCCAAGGCAATGATGACAATTGATTCCCTTTGCCTGAAACATATAACGGGGCAATCACCGGCTTAAATCTTGATTTTAAAGAATCACTTTCTTCGTTTTAAAGGGCAAACTCATGAATCAAATTAGAAAAATAAGAAAATATCCATAATTTAATACAAACCACATTCAAAGCCATGCGCAGAACCCGTCTTTAATCCATGATTTTACTGGTTGCTTGTCAATGTATAGTCTTTGATCCATGATTTCATTGGATGCTTGTCGATGTACAGGGAAAAACAGCAAAACCACGTTTACTACAAACCACACCCAAACCCAACCATGTGCATTCCTGTTTTAAACAGAATAAACATGAATCAAAGTGTGTCAAATCACATTTTTCGGTTCTTATCTTATAAAGTTATGGATATTCATTAGAAAAAAAAAGTCAACTTATCTAGGTAATTAGTTGGTGATGATTGAAAACATTGGACGGACAATGCGTTTCATGATGGAAACCTTCTAACAAAAAATCAAACACCAAATTTAGAATATAATCATAGTAATGAGAAAGTGTACTTGTTGGTAGTTGATCTATAGATTAAGCTTGTAGCCAAAGCATATGTATGGGAAGAACAAACCCTAGTCCTCTGTATACACAAAAATCACAATAAAAGAAACGAGTTACAATTATTTATAATAAAAAAAAATACTGTTTCTTATTATAAAACATAAAATATCATACACCAAGTGATTTAATAACTCACATTTGTAGCTTGCTTACTTCAATACCCAACAAAGCCCAACAAATAATTGTAACTCATTTTGTGTTTTGGGTTTGGTACGGTAGCGAATTTTGTCCTCCGATAGCGGTACCCAATTTATAGGTATTTCCGTACTGGTTAGCAAAAAGTCCTATCAAAATTTATTTTAAAAACTTAAAATTCATAAATTCAACTGCTGATAAATAAAATAGCATCTGATCTGATGAATCAATTATAGTAAAAATAGATTCATAATTATGGTTTTCCATATGCTAATTGAGAGTAAAATGTAATGAATGTGCCAAGTATATGTAAAAAATATACCTGCTCATTAGTCATTAGCAGATGGTGAAAGTCCACCAACATAAATCTGTGTTGCTTGTCTAGTGGGTGAGTTCTTGTCCTTGTCCGCCACCGCAGTATTGGAACCCGACAACAATCGTAACCAAAGCCGTCGCCTAGGGTTTCAAAATCCGTAATCAACTAATCGGAGGACAGACGGGCAGATGAGTTACCCGTGTCACAGCCATAGACAACTAATCCCGCAAAAGACGAACCCAGAAACAACATACAAAATCGGAGGCAAACAATGGAGAGAAACTGGTGAGACTATTGATTAAAAATATTAACAATACCAAAATAATAAATATATAGAAAAGAAGAGTAATGTGTAAAAAAACTGCAGACAAAAACAAACAACTGATATGGATAAAGCAAGTGTAAAGCAAAAGTCCCAAACACAATAATACAACATGTACAACACATAAAGCCAAATGCATAACAAATTACAGCATATATATATATATATTAAAAACTAAAAACTATGAGTCACACATAGATATTGTTTGTTTTAAGAGGTAAATGTCTGCAGTCTACGGATCATATCTGCATACATCTGTAGAAGAAGAGGTGAACCAAACCTATATAGTCTGCAAGAAGAAGGGGGGTTTCAGATTTTGCAACTAATGCATGTTATAATCCAAAATTAATCATCTAAGATCATGCACTACTTAATTTCAATTTCCCTTTTTTTCCTGGTTAACATTTCAACCCTTGAAATCTGACCGGGATCGGTATCAGAAATTTAGACAAACCACATGAAGTTTTTGTGCAGTCACGACAGCGGCAACATCCTCCCTTGCCCTTTCGACGACCATCTCAAGTACACCGGTGGAGAAACCTGCGTCATTTCTCTCTCTAACCCTAACATTGCACAAATTGAGGTTTTAGTTTGTTCACTGTTGAAATTTTAAAATCAATCTATTGTATATTTTGAGAAAATTTGGGTTTTAATTTGTTTAAAAATAATGTTTGATATCAATTGAATTTAATTACTGGATATGGATATGAAGAATTAGATCGAACAAGGAGAAAGTAATGAATTTGTTTTGTAATTTTTATATGTTTCTTTTTAACAAAATGGGTAAATTAGTCTTTCTATAACCTATATTTAATAAAATAAATTGAAATGGGTAAATTTGATATTTTTTTAGTTTAAGATGGAGATATATGTAATTAAAGGTTTACGGATGGTATATACGTAATTGAACAAGTTAGTAAGGAGAATATATGTAATTGCCCCTAAAAAACATTTTAGAATGGTAGTTTAAAAACTTCTTAAGTTAGGGTTTAACAACATTTGATGCCTATAATACAACACTTAATGTAATCTATTTGAATAATAAAAAAATTTTCAAAAGATGAAAATGTATTTTGTAAAAACTAATAATTAATATATCTATATTTAATATAGATAGGCAACCTTCAACTCCCACTCTCTCTCACCTAATCTCACCTAAGACGCCGTAAAATTAAATAGTCATGAAGTCTCCGGCAAAATCTCGACGTATTTGACGATCTCTGACGTATTCAAGCCGTCCGTGAAGAGGTAGGTCCCAGCAGAGCCCAGTTGGTCCCGCAAGACTCACCTTGAACAGGGACGTCTGCGCAAAGGCCATTTGCTCCCGCAGGACCCACCATGCTCAGAGAACCTTACGCGCAGTACGCAAGCTGTACACGCAGGGAAAGCCTCCCAATGGTGAAGTACCCCGCCTGTTCCCGCAGTTGCGGATACAAGCCATCAGGGAAGGCTACCCGCAGACAGCAGGGCTACACGCACAAGACAATAGCTACTTCAGTAGTCACATGAAGGAATGAGCAAGGCGGGAACAATCCCGCCAAAATGAGCCAGTCCGTATGATTCTGAAAGATCTTTTGTACTATACCTACCAACGTATGGATAGGACAGACAATCTGACCAGAACAGCCCATGAGCCAATCACAGGGTGACAGCTCACCGACAACAGTACGAGGAGGAGCACCCTCTAGTACTGTTTGTCACTATTAGCCGCTGCCTACTCACCAACTCTTACTGAGGGGCATGCGCAGCCTACAGTTGGTAGAATAGTGTTACTGTTGGCCGTAACCTATTCACCAACCAGCATGGCCTGCGTATAATCCACAGTAGGTGGGACGTGCATAATCTACAGTTGGTGGAATAGTGCAGCCGACTTTGTTACTGTTGGCCGTAACCTATCCACCAACCAGTATGGCCTGTGCATAGTCCACTGTTGGTAGAACAGGAATACTATTCAGCCGGCTGTACCTTCTAGGAAACCTACCTTCGGCTATAAATACTCCAACATCTTGGAATGGTAAGATCATCTGATATCTCAATCTTATCTAGCAATCTCTTAATATACTCTTATATTCAGAGCAACCTAGTCTGATTCTCACGCCGGAGGGTGGTCACAAGGAGGAACCCCCCCCCCTTCTCAGTGACGAGCTTACGGTGTCTGTTTTGCAGGTCTCCTGAAGAACAACCTTCTAAGCTAGATCTCATCCGTGGGAAACATTACTTAACCCCCAGATTATCTATAATCTGTCCAGGGTTCACTTAGTGTTTCTTCAGTCCGTTACACTTCAATTTCACTTCGGCGTGTCCATTTATTGCATTCAATATGTCGTTACATCCCATTCAACTCCTTCAACCCTTAGTAACCGAACCAACCTTGTAATCCATATACATCACGATTACACAATCTCCATCTGGCGTTTGAATTGAAGGTGTGCTATGTATTACGATTTTAGTCATACAATCTATAGTAACCGATCAATTTCAGTTCCTTGTTTCGAATGTTGGATTGCCCCAAATCAGTTAGCTAGCTATTGTTGCTTTGTCTTTCTTTAGCTTCTAAACTTCAAAGCCCTTATTTATGTTGGATTTGCAAATAAGTTTCTATTAAAATTTTAATGCTTACCAACTGTTTGTGAAAATGCCTAACCTAATTTTGTATGAAATTGATGGGGTTTGTTTAGATGGAAGGATCAAATATGTGTTTGAGTAAAAAACCATTATGAAGATGGAACTTTTGGTATTATCTTTTCTTGATGGGAGGATGAATCTAATAACCCTGCCAAACGTCTTCATGAACTTGGTAATTCACAAAATTTTGCATTGTTTCCTTACATAATTCCATAAATATCCACATAGTATATATATGTAACATGTTTGGTTTTCTTCTTTTATTTAATCTTTCAATCTTTTTTCTTTATGTGTGTTATTTCACGGCTTCGTTTTATTTCTTTTATTTGTATAGCTAATCAGTGTGGGAGCACTTGAAATGAGTGAACCTAATGGTATTTTTAATTGAGTAGTTTTGGTTATTTTGGGGGTTATGTTGAGGATTTATTTTGAGTTGATTATTGCTTTTTATATCATTAGTTGGTTCAGTTGTTGGTATGAAATGCACAACTGATTGTGTAGATGTTCTTAAAGTGTTGTGCACCAATGGTCGTGTTGCTCAAACCCTGGTAATTAATTTATATAATAATATGTTCATCATTTCTTTGTTTTATCTTTGTTAACATACTATATTATTGTGTAAAATTAGGTGCTATATGCTAGAACAGATATTGTTGCTTGCTCAAAAAGGATAGCCGCTATTATTATTGGAAAAGGGATGTTCGGGTACATCTTCTGTTAATCGTAATGACTATAATGGAAAAAACTAGGTTTGTAAACAAACCAAACAAACACGAACTGAGCATTATCATGTTCGTTCGTCTAATTTTAATTGAACAAATGACCGAACATGAACATTTAAACGAACACAATTTTCTTGTTCGTGTTTATTTGTTAAGAAAATAAACAAACGAAGTTGTAGTGTGCCTAAATAATTTAGATACATACTAATGAACGATTGAACTTAAATGTAACATCCTAAGATTTTAATGTTGAATAAAGAAAGTTATGTTTAGTGATTTCGCGTTAATTATTGGATACCGAGTAAGGAGCGGATCATGGACTTGGATTAATTGAGATGAGTTAAATGAGAATGGGCCTTAGGTCCATGGGATTTAAGGGATATAAATATCCCCTAAACTCTAAAATATCTTTCATTTCACCATATTCTCTAACACTCCAAAACACACACACCACACACCAACACCGCCGCCGGCTGAGGGAAGAACCGAGCCAGATCCGAGAGAGAGAGCGATTAGTTGTGATAACAAGTTAAACAAGATCCAAACAAGCTCAGAAAGGTATGATTCTTAATCTTTGAAGTTTAAATATCCAAGTTTTATAGTGTAGATACAACCGAAAATGGTCGGGAAGCGTAGTGGGTGATGTCGAACCTTAACAAGGGTGTTGAAATCGCCAAAATGCTCAATAAAAACCAAAACAGCGGCTGATCTGGGCAACTTCGCCTGCAACTGGGCAACTTCGCCTTCAAAGCGATAACTTCGCATTCAAAGCGATAACTTCGCCTGAGGCCAAGTTCGCCTAATTGATAACTTCGCTTACGGCTAAGTTCGCCTGATGACAACTTCGCCTAGAGCTAAGTTCGCCTGAGGCTTAACTTCGCCTAAAGCCAAGTTCGTCTGATGACAACTTCGCCTAAAGCTAAGTTCGCCTAAGGTTTAACTTCGCCTAAAGCTAAGTTCGCCTAAGGTTTAACTTCGCCTAAAGCCAAGTTCGATTAGAAAATAAATTTAAAAAAAAAACTAATGAAAAATGTGTTAAGACAGTTAATGTAAATAAAATTTTTCCAAGCTGACCTGGCAGCTCGACCCCAGCCAGGGGCTCTGCCCCTTGGACCCTGCTAGGGGCTGCCGCCCCTAGACCCCGCTGCCAGGGGCGCTGCCCCCGGACCCCCGTTCGTTGTGGGTAGTAATTAAGACTAGAAAGATGATATAAGTAGTGATAGTTAATTGATATGTATACTTGTTATACAGTCAGCCGTGCACAACTGAGGAAAGGGATTACGATTAACGGTGAACGTAACCGTGTTCAGGTGAGTTTCTAGCCCCATTTATGTGTTATGTTTTCGGGGCTGTGTGCATACTCGATATGTTTGTTAATACGCTTATCCTAAGAGATAAGTGTATGCCTTATGTGAATGATGTGATATGTATGAATGATTGCTTGATGGTACGTGAACGATCTTCGGATATTGCACGTACTGTCAGGTTGTAACGCTAAGTATAAGGTAAGTATGATATATATGCTTATGTGTATGAATGTGATAAAGTTAATAAAAGAAGGAAAGGATGGTTGTATGGTAACGAAGAGGGAATCGAACCCTACTAATATTCGAGAACTAGGATCCGAACCCTACTAATATTCGAGGAAAGAGGGACCGAGCCCTAATAATACTCGAGGAAGGAGGGTACCGAGCCCTAATAATACTCGAGGAAGGAGGGTACCGAGCCCTAATAATACTCGAGGAATGTAGGGCGTAATGCTCTTTATAACGTAAGATATGAAAGTAAGTTAATACAAAAGAAAGTATGAAAGTAAGAAAGTATGAATGAAAGAATATAAGTTTATGTGTATTGTATAGTGTATGATTAACTAGAACTCACTCAGCGTAGCTGACTTTTAGTATGCACGCAGGTGAGTAGGATGAGGCAGCTCGCTTGAGGAGACGCGTGGCACTGAATAAGAGGCTCGCATCGAAAGACTCAAGACGTTTAAGTTTAATGTTTCGTTTATTTTGAAAGACAAAATGATGTTTTAAGACGACGTGTTTTGTTATGAAATGTTTTATGAAAGTTTTTAAATTCCGCGAATGTTTTAATTAACTCTGATATTTAGAACTGCGTTTATGAGTAAATCCAACGCTAAAGTAGGGCCACCGGTGACGGGGCCTTACATTAAACAAATGTAAACTAATGTGTATGTATGTATGTATGTATGTATGTATGTATGTATGCATGTATGTATGTATTTATGGTAATTCAGAAAACCCACTTGTAGAGTTAGTATGACATAGACTTGTTTGATTTTTTAAACTTTATTTGAATAATAAGATTAACAATTTCGATTACTTGACGTTTTTTGCGATTCTCAAAGATTTAATGTTTTGATTTTTTAGTTTTATATCGAATACAAGATCAATAAAATTGATTAAAATATGGGTTTTGTTTAATTTCTATTGATATATTAATTTTATTTGCAATCCAAGATCAATTATTTCAATTTCATGGTTTTTTATTCAGAAAAGATTGGTTTGTATTTGGGGATTTTATGGTTGCAGTGTCCAGATCGCCTGAAGAATGAAGATGAAACAACATGAATTGATTTCAATGCTTGTTTCTAGAAAGGAATTGGAAGAACAAATGATTCTCTTTGAACAAGTAAACCTTGAAAAACACTTATAAGAGGAACCTGAATTTAAAGGAGATGAGGAGATTCCTTAATAAATCATTGAATCCTATATTAATTTGAAAAAATGAGGATAATGAAGAAATACTAAGTGAACCCACGGGCAGATTATAGATAATCTGGGGGTTAAGTAATGTTTCTCACGAGGATGAGGTCCAGCAGAGAATGTTGTTCTTCTGGAGACCTGCAAAACAGACACCGTAAGCTCGTCACTGAGAAGGGGGGGGGGTTCCTCCTTGTGACCACCCTCCGGCGTGAGAATCAGACTAGATTGCTCTGAATATAAGTGTATATTAAGAGATTGCTAGATAAGATTGAGATATCAGATGATGTCCTTACCATTCCAAGGTGTTGGAGTATTTATAGCCGAAGGTAGGTTTCCTAGAAGGTACAGCCGGCTGAATAGTATTCCTGTTCCACCAACAGTGGACTACGCACAGGCCATGCTGGTTGGTGGATAGGCTACGGCCAACAGTAAAGGTCGGCTGTATACTGTTCCTTTACTGCCGGCTACGCACTGTTCCACCAACTGTAGGCTGCGCACGTCCCATCGTAAGGGTTGGTGAGTAGGCAGCGGCTAATAGTGACAAACAGTACTAGAGGGTGCTCCTCCTCGTATTGTTGTCGGTGAGCTGTCACCCTGTGATTGGTTCATGGGCTGCTCTGGTCAAATTGTCTGTTCCGCCCATACCTTAGTAGGTATAGTACGAAAGACCTTCCAGAAGCATACGGACTGGCTCATTTAGGCGGGAGTATTCCCGCCTTGCTCATTCCTTCATGTGACTACTGAAGTGGCTAATGCCTTGTGCGTGTAGCCTTGCTGTTAGTGCGGGTAGCCTTCCCTGATGGCTTGTATCCGCAGCTGCGGGAACAGGCGGGGTACTTCACCATTGGGAGGCTTTCCCTGCGGGTACAGCTGGCGTACTGCGCGTAAGGTTCTTTGAGCATGGTGGGTCCTGCTGGAGCAATTGGTCATTGCGCAGACGTCCCTGTTCAAGGTGAGTCTTGCGGGTCCAACTGGGCTCTGCTGGGACCTACCTCTTCAAGTCCCCCCAGTCCAATGTTCTTCTCATGAATTATTAATAAGTGAGGTGAACTTTTGGACTTAGCAAGGGGTTTTGAAAAGGGTTTAGTTTTTAGGTTTTCCGTTGTGATTCTTCCCGCGGTTTTCCTGATGTCACGCAGAAATTCCCGACTTTTCTGCTTGATCTTTGGGTGTGAAGCGGGTAGGTTTGTAACCTCCTCGCACGTCAGGAGCGTTGAGTCCCACTTGTGTGGATTCTCCATGGGGTCTTGGTAGTTTTCAACATAGTGATCAATTATGCTAAAACCACCAATTCCATCTTGGAGTTTCAAACAATATAGTTCTCGACGTTCCCGTCGTGCGGGGATGTTATTCCTGTTTCCGCAAGCATGGCCCAGAAGATCCTTCTTGGTTTGAATTCCCTGCAGAGTGCTAAGTATGTGAAGGGTTTTGCCTTGACACTGTACCCGCACTCGTCTTACGGTTACTTTACTTCCAAGGTATTCCTGGCGTCAATTCCCTGCGGGTGCTAAGTATGTGAAGGGTTTTGCCTTGACACTGTACCCGCACTCGTCTTACGGTTACTTGGTTGCCAAGGTAAGGGGTATTTTCCCGCTTACTTTTGAATCTTTTTGAATTTTGAATTTTGAAATTCGAAGGGTTGGTGGAAGGATAAGAACAGTCCAAACCTCTGAAACGTCGTGCGACGGTTTCTTCTGACTGTGTCAGGACGTGCAGGAAGTTATGGTGACGTGACAGTACATGGTCATTCTAGACGCTTTTTCAGGCGCGTGGGCGCGATTTTTCGGGCTCGAGGCCGCGAAATTAATGGTATGCGTCCTGTCAACAGCTGTTGCCAGCTTGCTTTTTGCCACGTGTCATAGTTTCATTGCACCTTCGTTTTCTCTCTCTTCCGCATTAATTTCATCGCATTAATTGCGATTAGTATATAAAGGGGGAGAGGGTTCTTTGTAATCCACACTTTCACTCTTCTCTTCATCTTCTTTGCGATTTCCGGCGAATACTCACCTTTTCAGGCAAGCATTCTCCCGAAATCGTTTTCTTCTTCTTTTACAAGATGTCTCGTGATCTCGAATCTACAGCTGATGACAAGAGTACTGCTGGCGAGTGCCAGTGTGCTCTGCCTGGCGATCTGTATCGGTACGTCGTCAGGAAGTTCATGCTCGAGTCTCTCGAGCCTGAGTTTCCTGAACCCCATCAGACGGTGTACGATGCCCCCAGAGGCAAGATCGGGGTTTATGCTGCATTCTTTGTTTATGGGAATCTTAGGTTCCCATTGACAAAGTTTGTTTACCGTGTCCTTGAGAGGCACGGTGTGCACCTGACCGAGGTGCACCCGATGGCGATTGCCAAGATCCGGCACTTCGAGTGGGTGTGCCGGATTCTGGGCATTGAGCCCTATGTTGACCGCCTGATGACCTTCTACACTTGGAGGTGCATCCAGGGGTGGTACACGTTGATAACCCGGATAAAGGGTTTGAAGATTTGCGCAACCGAGAGCAGTCTTCGCGCGTGGAAGCGGGAGTTCTTCTACATCTCCGCTCGCGCCATCCCCCTTGCCATGAAATTCAAGAACGGGCAAGCCCTTCCTAGCCTTCACGCCTCCAACTACGAGGAGGCGGAATGGTTTTCGAAGATTTCCCGGGTCCAATCTCCGGTTTACCGGTTTGCGGAGTCCGGGATGGTGATGCTGGGGATGAGCCGGGTGTGGAAGGAGGCTGATGCGCGAAAGATTCCGATCGTCCTCGAATACGGTTCGAACTCTGTTCCTTACGGTATGCTTTGTTTCCTTTTGTTGATTTTGAATTTCTTCTAACTTCTTTCCTGTTTATTTCAGAGGGGAACGACTTGCAGTCGCTCCTGAACCCGCGGGAGGCTGACGGTCCCGCTCGGATGGGTACTCGCGCTCTAGACGAGAACGAGTTGCCCATCCTAGAGCAAACAGCGGATCGGTTCGTGGAGGTCTATCCGCTCGGCCATGAGATCCTTAGCGCCCGTCGGCCAGGTAAGGCGCTATTCGACCCTCGACCCCTCAATGTTGAAACCTCTGTTGGAATTCCTCTAATCGTATGTTCTGATGAGGAATCCGCAGATGGTCCTCCGTTGGTGCGGAAGAAGAAGGCTGCCGGCGGGAAGGGGAAGGAGAAGGTGGCCTCCACTGCCGATCCAGCGCCTCGGTCTGATTCGGAGACCGAGAGCGAACAGGTGGCGGGGAATCCCGGTGGTGATAAGACCACCGCTCCGGAGGTTGCGACTGTCACCTCCGGAGAGCCCAAGAAGACGACGGTGACCGGCGCAAAGAGGCCGGCTCCATCGGGTTCGTCCCCGCCTCTCCGTACCTTTAGGCTTAAGAAAACCCGTAAGTACAAATTTCTTGTCTTTTTACTTCATAGCTTAATATCATTAACACTTTTCTTCTTTACGCAGGCGTGGATATTGACGCATTCCAGGGTGGAGCGCAGAGGAGTACCTCTCCGCCGATGACGGTAGGCTTGGTCAGCCTTCCTGAGGCGACGACCCAGGCGCCTGCGCCTGTTTCCGCTGGTTCAGTCGCTCACTCCTTTGAGCCGACTGTTCCAGCTGTGATGACGTCACCGCCGGCTGTGAGTGCTATTTTTACAGCATCTTTCACCGAGCCGGCGGTTACTATTGCTGCGGATTCTGCAGCGGCGACCGCGGCGGCTGCTACCATGCCCCCGTCATCGGCAACGACGGCCGATCCATCAGGTACGCATGGGGCTTCTCGCCAATCTCTGCCACCTTCCCATCTGCCTGACCTCTTGGATGGATTTCCCTTGGGTTCAGGTGATGGGTTCGGCGGCTATCGGCCTGTTATTGACCCTACAGGTGCGTAGGGTTCTTTTGGCCTATTTTATATATATATATTTTTTTTATATATCATCTTTTCCTAACTGCTTTATGTTTTTTGCAGTGTCGGATTCCAATGAAGTGTATGTTCCACGATGGAACATTCGCCGAGGAACAACCCTTCGCACCCCTGTGGAGTGCGTGGAGTGGGCTCGTCACGCTGCTCCTAGTGGTGCGTTGGGGGAAGCCATGGCTAGCTACCAGGAGGGTAGGCTAAGCAATGAGCTTCGGGTTCTCCTGGCCCGGATGCAGCCGCGCGTCGAGCTGCTTTGTCGTGAAAACGACAAGTTGAAAGCAGCTCGCGTTAAAGAAGTAGCTCAGGCGTGGGCTGTCCGGGAGGAGAACCAAAAACTTACCGCAGTGGCTGCGGAGAAGGAGAAGGCCTTCAAGGCCCTCGAGGTTGAAGTTCAGGCCCGGCTCGAGGCCCGTTCCAAGGCTGCCCAAGCTGTTAATGAACAGCTTCGGCTGGCTAAGGAAACTGCAAGGAACGCAACCGGGAGGGCCACCAAGGCTGAAGCTGTTGCTGAGCCTCTACGCGTGGAGAATGAGGAGCTTAAAGCCAAATTAGAGGCTCTCCAGCAGGCTCATGATGCATTGGCGATGGAAGACGCCAAAAAGCTCCAAGAAATCCTGGACCAGAGGGGGGTGCTTGACCATGCTGAGCGTAAGCTGAAGGGCGTCGAAGAGGCTGCGGCTAAAGAAGTGTTGCTTGCCAATCTCAACAAGAGTGAAGCCGATCGCGCCCGTAACGAAGCTCAAGCTGCCCTCCAAGAAGCCCTGGTTGCCAAGGAATGGCTTCTTCGAGAAGCGTTGTCTCAGGTAAGCTTTTCTTGTCTTTACGCTTTTCTTTGTAAATAGAAAAGGTTTTGACACTTGTATATTTTCTTTTGTAGGTTGTGCATCGGGTCTTTGCTGAGACCTCTTATGATGATGCTATGAGTGCAGCCCTCAACGCTTCTCACGAGGATGGGGAAAAGGTCGGCTTCCTGCTTGGTCTAGGGTTCGTTGAGAAAGGCTAGGGCCTTCCAACTTCCCTTTGTACAATGTTGATACTGAAGCTGTTTATGACCAAGCAGTGAACCAGTATGCCGCCTTCCCGCATCCTGTGGTGGAGAAGGTGAACGAAGTCGCTGCTGCTGATGATGGGCTAGCTATTCTTAAAGCCTTCCTTGAACCACCACGCTCTACTGATGGAGCGGGTCCAAGTGGAAGTGGTCCTGAAGCCTGATTCTGAAGATCCCTTTCCACCATTAGCGTAGATTTTTGCTTTTGTATAGCTATCTTTGTAATATTTGAATTTGATGAAATAAAGATTGTGTTTGTTCTTTGCCTTGTTTATTTTACGCATGTTTTGATCTAACTTAGTAATTTCTTTAGTACTTAGATAAGTTAACTTTTTAACGTGGTAAATTATAAGTTTGTTTCGCTTCCTCTTTCATGATTGTGCGGGTATGACCGTCACTTACACTTAGTAGGATGGCTTAACTTTACTTATATCTGACCTGCGTGGAAGTTTTCCTCATCTTTTCCTTTGAAATTTTCTAAGTGTTCAGAATAAGTTAACCTTTGAACGTGGTAGATGATAGGTTGAAGTTTTGCTTCCTTGTTCGTGATTGTGCGGGTAAGACCGTCACTTGCACTTACAAGGATGGCTCAACTTTACTTACATCTGACCTGCGTGTAGGTTTTCCTTATTTTTAGCGTTGTGTTTATGCGGGTTTTGCCGCCTTCCACACGTAACGACTTACTTCTTCCCCCATTTATGCGGTGAATACCGGCACCAGTGTGGGAAGTTCATAAGTATAAAGGTAAGGCTATCAACACATTGTGAAAGGAGAATCATTTGCATTAGAAGTGGCTCTAGGCCTTTTCTTTACAAGTTTGGAATTGATATACATATAACATTTGCGTAATTGAGCTCCATTCCATGTTCTTGGGATGGGAGTGCCATCGAGCCTTTCGAGCCGGTATGCGCCCTTTCCTAGGACTTCTTTGATAATGTATGGCCCTTCCCAGACCGGGGCCAGCTTTCCTGGGCGTTCTTGGTTCGAAGCCTCGTTGTTACGCAGTATGTAGTCTCCTACATTGAAGTTGCAGAGTTTTACCCGCGTGTTGTAGTGCTTTTGCATTTGTCGCTTGTAGTTCTCTTCACGCACTGCGGCTAAGTCTCTGCGTTCCTCGGTTAGCATAAGATCCAACCGTCTTTCCGCATCATTGTCTTCTGGCTGAATCAAGACCGTTGGTGAGGGTAAACCAATTTCGACCGGGACCATGGCTTCCGTGCCATAAGTGAGGCTGAACGGGGTTTCTCCCGTACTGGCTTTCTTCAGCGTTCTGTTTGCCCAAAGGACGTGCGGAAGCTCGTCCACCCAGCCGGATCTGTGTTCCAAGAGTCTTTTCTTGATGCCTTCGACGATGCTCTTATTTGCTCTTTCTACCTCACCATTACCTTGCGGGTGTGCCACTGAGGTAAAGGTGTGGGTGATTTGAAGTTCTTTCAGCCACTGTTGTAGCTTCTTGTCAGCAAAGTTGGTGCCGTTATCGCTCAACAAATTCTGTGGAAGTCCAAAACGACAAATAATAAATTCCCAAATAAATTTTTTGATATGTTTTGCGGTTGTTTGGGCTAAGGGTTTTGCTTCTATCCACTTGGTGAAGTAGTCGATGGCTACCACTAGGAACTGAACATTTCCTGCTGCTGTAGGAAATGGGCCTGTCACATCGATGGCCCACTTCTGAAATGGCCATGAAGAGGTGACTGGAACAAGTTCATTCTCCGGGCGGTGCGTGTTGGGTGCGTAAAGCTGGCAAGACCTGCATTTTCTGATGTATGCCAGCGCATCCGTATGCATCCCCGGCCAAAAGTATCCCGCGTTGTTTAGCTTAGCTACAACAGCGCGGGGACCTGCGTGTACTCCACAGATGCCTTCGTGTACTTCCCTTAGGAGGTAGTCAGCATCTTGGTTGTCCACGCATCTTAAGAGTGGGCCAAGAAAGTTACGTCTGTAAAGGATGTCATCAATGAGTTGATAATTCAGTGCTTTACAGTGTAGTTTTCTTGCCTGTGTTTTGGATTCTGGTAGTGTACCTGCCGCAAGGTATTTTATTATTGGTGTCATCCACGTTTCCGTGCCGGTTTGGATGACACAAATTTCCTTGTGCGGGACCGAAGGTGTCTCGAGGAGTTCAATGCGGATATCCTTTCCTAAGTGGGTGAAGGCTAATGATGCAAGCTTGCTTAACGCATCCGCAGATTTGTTTTCACTTCGCTTGACGTGTATGACTTTGCAGTCATTGAAATCGCGCATAAGGGATTTTGCTTGTGCGAGGTACAGGGCCATTGTGTCGTTCACGGCCGTGTACGTCCCGTTGATTTGATTGGCTACTAACATGGAATCCACGTGGGCTTCCAAGTTTTTCACTCCCATCTTACGCGCAATTCTCAGCCCAGGCAAGAATGCCTCATACTCGGCTTCGTTATTCGTACTTGGAAAATCCAGTCGAATAGCGTAAGTGTATTCTTGGCCCGCTGGGTTGGTTAGTTTCAGCCCTGCGCCTGAACCCTCGTTATTGGCTGCCCCATCAGTGTAGAGTCGCCAGACATCATTGATGTCTTGTGCTGGAGAGGGTTGAGCCTCTTCCTGGCACTCTTTTTCCCGCGATGCAGGCACTTCTGCAATAAAGTCGGCCAGAACCTGGCCTTTTATGGCTGGTCTTGGCTTATACTTTATCGCGTATTCTCCCAACTCAATTGCCCATTTGGCTAGGCGTCCCGATAACTCGGGTTTGCCTAGAACGTTTGCAAGTTTGAAGTTGGAGAGAATGGTGATTGGGTGACCCTGGAAATATCGTCTTAACCTGCGTGAAGCGTGTATAAGTGCTAAGACTAATTTTTCGAGGGTAGAGTACCGGGTTTCTACGTCTGTTAGGATACGGCTGACATAATAGATTGGCATCTGGATGCCTTTTCGCTCTACTAGCAGGACTGCCCCGGTTGCTCTATCTGTTGCGGAAAGGTATAGGATTAACTCCTCTCCCGCTTCTGGTGCTGTGAGTGTTGGGAGTTCGATCAAGCGTGACCGAATCTCCTGAAAAGCTGCTTCCGCTTCTGGTGTCCAGCGGAAGTGCGTTTTCTTTAAACAGTTTCTCAACGTTGACACGAAGGGAAACGACTTATCCGCGTGGTTTGCCAAAAAGCGATTAAGTGCCACTAGTCGTCCATTCAGTGTCTGAGCCTGTTTGATGGTAGTAGGTGATTCCATTTTGATAATGGCTTCGACCTTTTCAGGGTTCGCTCTGAAGCCATCTTTAGTGACGATGACCCCCAAGAACTTCCCTTCTTCCATTCCAAAGGCACATTTGCTCGGGTTGAGCTTCATGTTTATCTTCCTGAGCGTGTTGAAAGTCTCTTCGATATCTTTCAACATCGCTTCTGGGTCAGGGCTTTTGATGACCAAGTCATCCATGTAGACTTCCAAGTTCCTCCCAATTTGGGCATGAAACTGGTTGTCCATCAGGCGTTGGTATGTGGACCCGGCATTCTTAAGTCCGAATGGCATCATTTGGTAACAAAATGTGCCATCGGGCGTCCGAAAAGCAGTTTTGTCCTGATCATCAACGGCCATGTGTATTTGATGGTACCCCTTATACGCGTCCAGGAAGCATTTAAGGCGGAACGGTGCCAACGAGTCCACCTTAAGATCAATTTCGGGTAACGGATAACAATCTTTGGGGCATGCTTTGTTCAAGTCCTTGAAATCTATGCACATGCGCCATTGTTTGTTATTCTTCGGTACCATAACGGGATTTGCAACCCAAGTTTGATATCTACTAACGCATACGATGCCTGCGTCAAGGAGTTCCTTGACTTGGGTTCTACACGCGTTAGTTAGTTCTGGCCCCATTACTCTGCGCTTTTGTACGATCGGCGTAACAGCCGGATCGCATTTGAGCTTATGCTCTGCCTTACTTCGGGGTACACCAGTCATGTCAGCTGGTGTCCACGCGAAGATGTCAGCGTTTTTTTGTAATAAGCGCTTGAGTAAGGTGCGTGTAGGATCAACAATTGTTGGGCCAATGGAGACGGCCTGGTCAGGGTACTTGCCGTTGAAGGCCCATCTTTCTGGTTCGGTGATGGTTGGTTTAGCCATCTTTGGTTTGGGTTTAGATGAGACAGATGCGATGCATACCTGGGGAATGCCGGTGATCATCGCTACACCCTCAGCTGTTGGCCATCCCATCATGCCGTGGACTGAGGATACCACGGCGTTGAATCTTGCCATCCCGTCTCTCCCGAAGAGAATGTCGTATGTGTGGTGTGGCTTCCTCATCACGACAAAGTCCACATCTTCTGTGCGGGAGTGTTTCCCATCCGTAAGAGTGACGGGGAAAGATAGGATACCCAGGGGGGTGTTTGTGCTGCCATCAAACCCTTCCATCGAGGCGCAGATCGTTTCCAGGCGTTCCTTGTCTTCGTCATCTAGCTTGTCGAAGAACTGCCTGTACATCACCGTTGACGAGGCGCCGTTGTCAGCAAGAGTGCGAGAAGTGATGTAGTGCCCCAGCTGGCTTTTGATGACGATAGGGCCTTCTTTGCTGGGTCCTCCTGGCACTCGCGGGAAGCGCACCTCAGCTTCCTTCCACGCACATGGTTCTGGCGTTCGCCTTTTTCTTCCTCTGATGTTACCATGAACCATGTTGATGCTGATGTCCACGGGCTTTCGTCCGTTGCCTCGGTACCGGTTGTCGTTCCTTCCTCCCTTCTTGATTGATGCCACCAGGTGTGCCAGTCTTCCATCCTTGACGAATGCTTCAACAATATCCTTCAAGGATGTACACTCTTCTGTACCATGACCTTTTGTCCCGTGGAAGTCACAGGATTTGCTCTGATCCGCATTAGGTCGCTGTCGGATCATTGGAGGTTTTGGCCATGGTAGCTTTTCAGTGGCAAATATCTCCGTGACGCTTTTGGTGAGTGGCGTCCACCGGTGCTTTTGGCTTGAAGGGTGTGTGTGATTTCTTCCGCCAACAAGAGGGTGAGAGCTGGATGAGGTGTCAAAGTTTACCCTTGACTGCCAGATACCTAGCTTCCTCTTTTTGTTCTGCCGGGCGATCCGAACATTGTTCTCTCTTATCCTCTGCGTGTAGAGGTGTGTACTCTGGGGAAGATCCCTTCCCAGTTGCTTCTCCGTCTCGGCAAAGCGCTTGGCCGCCGTCATGATGGCATCCCATGTTGATGGCATGCCATCCTTACCCGTCAATGTGCGGATAAGCTCTGGGTATTCGGCGCCTTGGATGAAAGCGGCGCGGACCAGATCTTCACTTATGTTGCCGAGACTTAGCTTTTTGGAGTTGAAGCGGGTGATGAAGTCTAGTAAAGATTCATCCTCCTCTCTAACGCAGTTGAGGATCGTCCGCTGTTCTTCAGTATATTTCCTCTGTTGGCTGAAGTGCTGGCTGAACTTGTTCTGAAAGTCCGCCCAGTCATATATGTGGTGGACCGGTAAACGATCGAACCATGCCCTGGCCGCTCCAACCAGAGTCATCTGGAACATATAACACCACGTGGGTTCCGTCCAGTTACTGACGGTTGCCCCCGCAATGAATCTGTTCAAGTGGTCGTCTGGGTCGGATAGACCATCATAAGTGCCAATGTTGGACATTTGTTTGGCACTTCTCGGGGCGATTGCTTCCGCAATGTCCCTTGCGAACTTTGACTTTCCTGCATTTGTAGCAGTTGGCCTAAAGGTTTTGGAGAAGTCACGCGGGTTTCTCTCCGCATTCGTTGGTTTAAAAGCTTCCCCAAAATTCCTTTTCGGCTGGAAGTCCGTTTCCTTACGCTTCCCTTTCGCCTTATGGCGAGGGTTTGCGTCGGTATCGGATTCTTCCCTCTCGTCGTCTGAGTACTCGCCCTCGCTGTTCATATTGAGATGTTGGCGAGTACTGCCGAATTCGTCAGCCTGTTGAACTGAACGTAAGCGTTCATCCAATTCAGCTTGGAACTCTCTCTGACGTGCTTCGGCCCACGCCTTCACTTGATCTAGTGTTTGGCGAGGGACCCTCGTTCGTTTTTCCAACTGGGCATCGGTGAACCCCAGTGGAATATTTACTGCACTTGCCCCGGCTTGGGTAGTCAGGGTAGTGTTCGTAAGATTTGTATAACCGCCGGTGTTCCCCCCAGTTGCTGGGGTTGTGGTTACCGGGGTTTCTTGGTCGGTTACTGGCCTTGGGACCGGAGTAACGTTAACCATTTCTTCAGAAATTTTGAAAAAACTAAATTAGTTCTAGCTTTTATGCACGGATGGCGCCAATGAAGAAACACTAAGTGAACCCACGGGCAGATTATAGATAATCTGGGGGTTAAGTAATGTTTCTCACGAGGATGAGGTCCAGCAGAGAAGGTTGTTCTTCTGGAGACCTGCAAAACAGACACCGTAAGCTCGTCACTGAGAAGGGGGGGTTCCTCCTTGTGACCACCCTCCGGCGTGAGAATCAGACTAGATTGCTCTGAATATAAGTGTATATTAAGAGATTGCTAGATAAGATTGAGATATCAGATGATGTCCTTACCATTCCAAGGTGTTGGAGTATTTATAGCCGAAGGTAGGTTTCCTAGAAGGTACAGCCGGCTGAATAGTATTCCTGTTCCACCAACAGTGGACTACGCGTAGGCCATGCTGGTTGGTGGATAGGCTACGGCCAACAGTAAAGGTCGGCTGTATACTGTTCCTTTACTGCCGGCTACGCACTGTTCCACCAACTGTAGGCTGCGCACGTCCCATCGTAAGGGTTGGTGAGTAGGCAGCTGCTAATAGTGACAAACAGTACTAGAGGGTGCTCCTCCTCGTATTGTTGTCGGTGAGCTGTCACCCTGTGATTGGTTCATGGGCTGCTCTGGTCAAATTGTCTGTTCCGCCCATACCTTAGTAGGTATAGTACGAAAGACCTTCCAGAAGCATACGGACTGGCTCATTTAGGCGGGAGTATTCCCGCCTTGCTCATTCCTTCATGTGACTACTGAAGTGGCTAATGCCTTGTGCGTGTAGCCTTGCTGTTAGTGCGGGTAGCCTTCCCTGATGGCTTGTATCCGCAGCTGCGGGAACAGGCGGGGTACTTCACCATTGGGAGGCTTTCCCTGCGGGTACAGCTGGCGTACTGCGCGTAAGGTTCTTTGAGCATGGTGGGTCCTGCTGGAGCAATTGGTCATTGCGCAGACGTCCCTGTTCAAGGTGAGTCTTGCGGGTCCAACTGGGCTCTGCTGGGACCTACCTCTTCAGATAAGAAAGCTGATAATGTTGAAGCAAAAGTTGATATTGAAAAGGGAAAGAAATAATGGCTTGAAGAAAGACCAATAATGCTGAAACAACTGTCAAGTAACTACAACATCAGATTTTATTTCAATTTTCTCAAGAAGATCAAACCTCTCATCAACAAAACCATAAGAACAGTCTCCTCAAGTTCAAACTACCGAACTTGCTTACCAAGAACCTATCAGTGAACCTTCACCAAAATCTCCTATAGTTGAACCCTCTCAAGAATCAAAAGAGAAAACACCTGAAGCTTTATCTGAACCAAAAAGAGTGAAGTTTGATGTAGTAAATACTATGAAGGGCAATGCATTGAAGAAGAAATTGTTTAAGAATAAGGATGATGAGCCTAAGCATGATGAACTAATAATAAGTTCCCTTGATGATATTTCTAAAGATGATTTGAATGATGATTTAGATAATATAGTTGATATGCCTAAAGGTAAACCTGAAGTTGAAATTGAAACTCAACATGAACCAAGTCCTCAAGTTATTTTAACTGAGGAACATATGAAAAACATTCTGAATATATATGAGAAGAGAAGAAAAAAGAAGATAATTGGATTAATACTCTGGTTGGATATGGAATGAACTTTAATATAATCAAGGATCTAAGTGACCAAGATCTGGATTATTTCATAAAGAAAAAAAGATGAGACAAGAAGGAAAGACATCAGAAAACTAAGTGAAAAGAGGAATTTCTTGATAAGTAATAATTATGATCCAAGTCATGTTGAAAAAATGTCAAAAGAAGAAGTGGAGAAACACTTTGAAAGAGTGTTTACTAAAACAAAGGATCATGAAAACTTAATTCCCAAACAGCATACCAAAATGTTAGAAAAGGAAGAATAACAAGAAAATCAAAAGAGAAAGGAAGATAAAAAGAATGAAGATAAAAAGAAAAAAGAAGAGAAGAAAAAGAAGGAAATAGAAAAGAAGAAGAATAAGATTGAAAAAGAACCTGGATTTACTAACAGTATAGTTGATGAAACAAGAAAACTTCTTGTGAGTCAAGGGTGGAATGAATTTGATATGCATAAACTATCAAGAGCTCAATTCAAAGATCTTGATAATATTGAAGAAAAGAAAATTAATATAAGGAAAGATACTCCCAAAATATCTACATACGAACCATCATCATACAAGCCAAAAAAATCTGAAAGAAATAAAAGAAAAAGGGATGATGATAAGATATCTAATAAAGAAGATGAAACTAAATCAAATAAAAAAAATGGGTTGAAAGATGGAGTGAGATGGTTATGTAGTCATTACTCTTAGCAGTTACAAGACCCATTCTAGATGTATAACTCATGTAGTTAATGAGCTTTTAATGCTAATTAAGTCACCAATGATTACCTGAAAAATATATTCGTTAGCGAGATAAATAAAGAGTTCAGGATATCGAACATCTCGGATCCCAACTGGCAAAATAACAAGACTCAGGATCTAAACCGAGATTTTAACTCACAACAATTATAATATTTATGGTGTCTCAAGTGTGAAATTTAAAATACATGGTAGCTTCAGAAGATCGTTGGCTGCATATAACTGATATCAAATGTCGGTATGACGACACATGTTAATGTTTCATTGAGTCTTATATCTTGTAGTTTTTGTTGTATAATCATGTGTGAATATTTACCATCATATTGTGGTCCGGATATAGCTTTAATCACTTTTGTAGCAGGAGCCAAATGGATTGCTACATACTATGCAAAAGTAAGAAATATAATAAGTGGGTAACACAAAGTTTGTACAAATCAACTAAATATATATGTATACCCATGGTGTGGCAAGATTTTAAGACGATTTTCTAGATAAAAATTTTTAACATCCTTAGCTGCAAAAATCAGACGACCATCTTTATTTGAAGTAGCTAGCAAAGCCCTCACAAGACCATTGGTGCTTGTACCAGTAATGATGCCAAAATAGTTAGTAATTCTTGCAATCTAACATCTATCAAGTCTCAACAATTATTAACTTGATACTAGTATATAAAAAGAATGTATGTAATTCAAGCATGTTTATAACTTATACATGTAGTTCACTCTTCAAAAAATCAAGGATCATGCTTGGAACAATCCCTCACAATCCACCGCCATCAATCCTTATGATCGTAATTAGATATCTATTTGTTAGTGCTTGCGAGAATGATTGTGATTCTTCTTTAAAAAACATGATGGAATACAACAGTAAATGAAATTTTGGGTATTGCGTAAATGAAATGTTGAATGCTATGAATTTGGATAATAGAAAAAAAATACTATTTAGTATTTAGATAAAATATACAAGTCAACCATGTTGTTTATAATGGATATATACCTTTGTAAAGGAAATGCTATGTGACGATATTTACGTTTATAATGGATTTAGATAAAATATTATTTAGCATTTAGATAAAATACAAGTCAAGACTATATATTAAATATTTTTGGTAACTATATCGGTAAGAATAATTTGTAACGTAGTAATTACGATAAACTTTTATTTTTATAATAAGTAATAGTTAACATATTATCGGCTTATAGGTGCACAAATAAGATATAATTTGTAGAGTAGTAATTATGATAAGTTCTTAGTTTCATAATAAGTAATAATTAATATATTATCGGCTTTTTGGTGGTCAATCTGTATAATACTTGGGTCATACTAACACTTAAAAAGGTGTTTAATGACATATACACCTATGACCGTTAATTTAAAGGTAGTAGTGTATTCTTATTGTTGAAACTGATCCATCTAATTACGATCTAACCTAGCCTTTCATTGGGGAAACCGATACATCCAATAAAAGTATTGACGTTGTCTTAATACATGGAAAACACCCAATGACATCTAATAAAGGTTTTGGTGTTGTCTTAGTGCATCTAATCATCATGTCCAACCTATACAATTAACATAAAACAGAATATATACAAAACTAATAGTGAACTTGATCAAGATACATTTATAAGTATAGTTAAATAGTCAATCATTCTTACAAACTGTGATCAAGGTGAATACTTGAGCAAGATACCCTTGATCAAACTAAAACCCTTAGAGCATACAAACTACAGAGTATTAATAAAACTAAGAATTTATCGTAATTAATACTTTACAAATTAAATCTGATTTTTGCACATCTACGCCGATAATATGTTAACTACTACTTATTGTAATAATAAGAGTTTATTGTAATTACTATGTTACAAATTATTAAGAGTTTATCACATAACATTTCATTTACAAACGTATATTGTATGTATTTCATTATAAATACATGGTTGACTTGTAAATTGTATCTTAATTCTAAGTAGTATTTTATTTTTTTTTATCTAAATTCATGTTATAAATATACATAGCATTCAACATTTCATTCACACAATACCCAAAAGTCCATTTACTATTGTATTCCATCATCTCTTTTAATGAATAAACGAATCATCATTGCTAGCACCAACAAATAGAAATCTAATTACAATCCTCAACATCGATGACAGTTTTTAGTACGATGGATTATTCCAAGTGTGATCCATAAATTTCTAGATAGTGAACTACATGTTATGAGCATGGTTGAATTACATACATTCTTTTTATATACTAGTATTTGTTGAGACTTAATAGATGTTAGATGGGTAGAATGCAAGAATTGCTGACTATTTTGACATCATTACTGGTACAAGCATCGGTGGTTTTGCAGCTAAATATGTTAAAAGTTTTTATCTAGAACATTGTCCTAAAATCTTGTCACACTATGGGTATGCATATATAATTAGTTGATTTGTGCAAACTTTGTGTTACCCGCTTATTATATTTTCTTACTTTTGCATAGTATGTAGCAATCCATTTTGCTCCTACTGCAAAAGTGATGAAAGCTATATCCGGACCACAATATGATGGTAAATATCCACACATGATTATACAACAAAAACTACAAGATATAGGACACAATGAAACATTAACAAGTGTCGTTATACTGACATATGATATCAAGTATATGCAGCCAACAATCTTCTGAAGCTACCGTGTATTTTAAATTTCACACTTGAGACATCATAAATATTGTAACTGTTGTGGGTTAAAATCTCCCTTTAAATCATGAGTTTTGTTATCTTGCCGGTCGGGATCCGAGACAGATTCGGAATCCTGAACTCTATTTATCTCGCTAACGAATATATTTTGCAGGTGTTGGTGACTTAATTAGCATTAAAAGCTCATTAACTGCATGAGTTATACATCTGGAATGAGTCTTGTAACTGCTAAGAGTAATTATCACATAACCATTTCACTCCATCTTTCAACCAATTTTTTTCATTTAATTTAGTTTAATAATTTTTTTAAATTGGAAAACATAAATTAAAATAAAATAAATTAATATTGTTTTAAGTTATAAAAACAAAAAATAAAAAACAATATGGGCCTTTTTAGAACATATTGAGCTTTTTTTAAAGAAAATTGTTGTGCTGTCGGTTTTTTAAAAAGAAAAAAATCCCTAAAAAAAACAAAACAAAGCACCATCTTTATATCCAGTGCCAATTCTCCGTTGTCCTCCATCGTGGTCCATCATCACCCACCATAGCCACCGATCCACCATGCTTTGTCGCCATGAAACACAACTGCAACCATTCCTCAGTACGTTTTCTAGATAAAAAAACAAAAAGAAAAAGAAAAAAAGGAAGATATAATCGGCAAGGAGAGCGGCAAGAACTTCATGTGTCGAGATGTTTTTGGGCAAAATAGATAGGGGGGCGGTGTTTTTTAGCAGCAAGATCGAGAATGTATATTAGAACATATTATATGAAGTATGACTGTATGATAGAGAGAAACAAAGTATATATAAAGAGAAGGAGAAAGCTCTTGTCATTTCGTTACTAATCATCATTCATTAACATTTTATGTTAAAAGCTTTTGGTCTTATGTCCTCTTGTTATCTTCATAAGTGATGTGCGGAAAGCTATATATAAATACCAATACTAAATCTCACAATTCACAACATAAGCTTCAAAAACATAATAACTTAACTAAGTTTCACACAAATAACAAGTGTACCGGTCACGTAGCAGCACAGTCTAGAAAGTCCGAGTATCAAACCCAAAGACACGTGAGGTAGTTCAACTCACTAACTCTAACCAACAACCAAGTCATTCCTAATAACTTAATTTACTTTAATTTATTATAAAACTAGCTTAACAGGAAAAACTTATATGAAGGAACGACTACCTAGGCTAGAATCCTATTGACTGCTTAACAATTAGCGGAATTGACTACCCACATGACGCCGGGATTTTAAAAATAAATCAACTAAGTACGCTAGATCACCTTTCAGTCTCACCAACTAACCTCGCAAATCTAAGAAAATCGAATATAACACACCGGGATAAAGATGACTAAGGTACCCTAATGACACCTCCTCACAGACCCAACGACACAAACCCACGTAAATTTGGTACTAGCAATTCTAGGGACAGAGGGGTAACTATATATAACCTGATCTAGGACACCATTCGAACACAAATATGTAGCGGACAAGACCAAAACTCTCTCTCTCTCTCTCTCTCTCTCTCTCTCGTAATTCTAACCTAACAGAATAAACACACAAGACAAACCAACTCCCTGTTACCTCTCGGTCACAAGGGGGTGAATCTACTGAATTCTAATAATTAATTACAAACAAGATTCCTATGGTTGCTAACCACAAACAAATCAAAAACACCACGTCTATGACCTAACCGAATAACCCTAACCAGACATACAAAATCAATCAATGAAGGTAACATGAGGAATCACAAACAATAATTATTTAAAACAGTAGTTAACACATCCATGATCGAATTACATAAATCTTTTTATTAGTAATACATAATGTAATTATTTAAAATCGAATTAACCGTCAAACGAAGTTAATATTCATCACAACCTAGGTAGTTTAAATATTTAGCTACTCATATTATTAAAGAAAGCAAATTAAGAAGGTATAACAATTTTGAATGAAGAAAACAAGTAAAACCAATTAAAAGATGAAACGAAGAGTACTAAGACCATGTGTAGTCGTAAAGCTCTACATCCAGGGGTTATGCGCCACGTGGCGCCCAGTCAGAGTTATGGTTTTGTACAAAAACAGGCTGTAGTCATAACTCTCCACATCCAGGGGTTATGCCCCACGTGGCGCCCAGTCACTTTTACATTTTTTTTTTTTTAATTTTTAATAAAAATAATCAAATAACAATAATATTTTATTAAATAAATATTACAAGAAAAAATAAAAAAAAACTATTCGTCGTTGTCGTCGTCGTCGTCTTCGCCCTCTTCGTCGTCGTCCTCGTCCTCGTCCTCCTCATCGTCCTCATCGTCGTTTTTATCGTCGTCGTTGTCTTCATCATCGTCGTCGTCCTCGTCCTCCTCATCGTTTTCACCAGGCAGAGGCCGATACATCCAAAGATGTTGGACCAAATCCTCCTTTAGTGCGTTATGTATCTCTCTTGACCGCACGGAATCCGAGTTTTCGAGTCGTTGCTCCATACTTGCCGGAGTCCGTGGTGGATCCGGGTCCGGTATGAAAGTTGGACATATTGCTCTTCCCTCGTCCTCGATGATCATGTTATGCATTATGATACACGCATACATAGCACATCTCATTCTTTCTAAAGACCACAGACGACAAGGATTTTTAACATAATGCCATCGTTGTTGAAGAACACCAAAACACCTCTCGATATCCTTTCTCGCAGACTCTTGCACTTTCTTAAAATACTGTCTTTTTTCATCCATCGGGTCTCTGAATGTTTTAACAATTATCGCAAACTCTGGATATATTCCATCACCCAGATAGTACCCATGATCGTAGAAGTTATCGTTAGCCCAAAACGAAGCGACGGGAACGGTCCCAGATATGTAACTCTCCATCACAGGAGACTGCTCTAAGACGGTTATGTCATTGTTGGAACCGGGAACACCAAAGAATGCCGACCAAATCCAAAGGTCGTATGAAGCGATCGCTTGAATGCTGATCGTTGGTCCCTTTTGGTCACCTCGTGTGAATTGACCTCGCCATGCAGTTGGACAATTAGCCCATTCCCAATGCATGCAATCTACACTTCCTATCATGCCGGGGAAACCATGTACCCTTGTATGTGCCTCGTAAAGACGTTGTAGATCGTTAACGTTGGGCTCTCTCAGATAATGTGGTCCATATAGTTTAAATATTCCTATATTTTACAAAATTTTTATAAATTAAATGATCACAGTAAACAAGTGATAAACTATTTAAAAAAAAAAAGAAAACGTACCGTAACAAAAATACTCCAAGGTGTCCCGACATGTTTTTTCGGCCATCTTTAAATACTCGTCGTTGATGTCGGTCGTGTTTCCGTAGGCGAGCACGCGCACGGCTGACGTAACCTGCTGAATAGCCGTGAATCCTAGCGTCCCTCGAGCGTCAGGCTTTTGCTTAAAGTAATCAAACTCACGCTCCAAATCATTGGTGATGCGCATAAATAAATTTTTAGACATCCGAAAACGACGCCTAAAGGTCTTCGGGTTCTTGTATCTCAGCGTGTCGCAGAAGTAATCCGCCATCAACCGGTTGTTGGCTTCGGCACGATCTCGTTCGATATATGTTCTTGTTGAAACGGGGGGTGGAGAGCTAATCGCACCCGTAACGGAACTCATATACTGTGTCGCGAGCATAATCGCACTTGTAACCGCTCGTTCCTCCTCCACGTCCTCGGCTTGTTGTCGGGCCCGAAAAACTGTTTATATATAGATGGAGGATCCATATATAGTGAATTTGGTGTAAAGGAATTTTTATAGAGTTAAAAGAGAATTTTTATAAATTTAATGAGGTTTGATTGGGGATGAAATGGTTTAATATATAGGAAATAATATTTTTTTTTAAACTCCAACGGCTCATTCAACGGTAACATTTTTGATTCCCGTGCCCGTTGTAGCGTTTTAGACAAAACGCGAAAAAAAAAAATTAACATAACGCAGGGGGGGGCGGTGTTCCCCCGCGTTTTCGTCATTCACGCAGCACATAACGCACCACTATAGGTGGTCTAACCTGTGCCTGTCTTTGTCAAGACTCCAATCATGTAACAAACATTCCGTTCGCTGCTCCCTCTGTTTTGCGTATACCAACTCCAATAAGAAAATAATAATATCTTCCAAGTCTGCCGACCGTGCCTCTCTTTGTGTAGGGTTTCTTTTTCTTTAGTAACTATATATATTCCAATATTAATAACGTTGTTTCATATAATTTACTATAAAACGATTACAATAAAGTGGCAGGCAAATGGGCAACAAGCTGCGCCGCAACCCCCTTTTGAACAGCAAAGCCAATCATGCTAAAAACGAAGCTTTGTGAAGTCCAGCCCATTCGAATTAAATTTAATCTCCAAGTTAATATTACTTGTAGCTGTAGAGAGACTATCAAACATTAATGCAATTAACTCAACCCTTGGCATGCGGTTTCTTTTCGGCCCAACTTCACGTATCTTTTCTTTTTGATATAAATTATTATATTCTAACTCATAATATTTAATTTCTAGAACGGGTGATGCAGTTATAAGATAACAAATATGTCATAAATAATAATAAAATGCATCTACTATATAGATGTGTTCATTCGTCAATCTCAAGTCAAGTTTAGTAAAAATACTTTATTTTAGTTAGCCGTCTCTTGAAACCTTTTAAATTCATAAACGAACTGATGTGTTAAAAGCGGTATAGGGAAACTTAACATAACCTAGACACTCTAGTTTTAATTTTTTCTCAATGCCAAATTGTTTAGCTCGTTAGTCTTGAAGCCCGTTATCCATGCCCATCGCAACTCTTTCTATACCCCTAATTCGTTTTACAACCTATTGACCAAAAAAACGGAGTAAAGATACTTGGAATGATAAAGCAACAAGGCTTTTCAGTTGTATTTTGATGCAAACCAAGTCTTAGCTCATAGAGGTGTCTTGTGGACAGAATAATGTTTTTATTTTCCAATCAATTTGTGATTTAGTAACATTGCATTTTCGGGTTTAAAATAAAAGAAAAAGAAATGATAAGATTGGATATGGCCGGGAAGAGAAAAAGAAATTATATACTTAAAAGGCATTCTCGAGTTAAAATAAAAGAAAACAAAAGAAAGTGTTATTTACATTCTTGAGTTATATCGGAAGGAAAGAATAGGAAAAAAAATTGTAACTTTACAATTATGTCATCATAACAACATGGAAAAGAGGATTGAGATAAGGTAAATTAGTAATATTGTAATAAGCTATAAAGTTTTCCTTCACAATTAAGTCATATTTGACTAGAAAGTTTTGATGAAAAAAAAAAACCTTAACTTTTTTTTCCATTCTCTTTCTTTTCTTTTAAAACAAAAACTCAGGAATGAAAAAAGAAAAATTTTCTTATATTTTCTTTGCTAAACCCTTAAATAAAAAACTCAATAATATGATGTAAATGACGTTGATCATTTGGGTAAAGACGAGAGCCGTACATGTACCCCTTTGATCCCAAATAGGTTTGTCATATATAATTATGAATTTATATAAAAATAGTTATATGTATATATAATTATTTAACAGACAACGAGGTTAAGTTTCAGACATAGAGCTTAAAATAAATCGAGTTAAAGCTCAAACTCTCAGCTCGGCTTGTCTCGCATACATTCCTATGTGGTTATGGTGTACTACCATATGCTTAGAAATCTGCATGTAAGTTTATGAAATTCAATCTATTTCACCTTTGAAAACACTTAATTACCACTCGCGATTGATGAGAGGGTACGTTTAAAATTTATGTGATTTGTTTCTCATGCATCATTTTAATCATCAAACATTTGTTAATTATTGCATTGAACAATCACATTAAACCAAACTTTCGGTTTCATAATCACTCTCTTTTATAAAATCCAAACATCGCCTACAACCCACACTCAACACACTCATTTTTACTCACACACCTTGCAGCATACATTCAATGCCAAACTCTTACGTCAAAAATAAACTCATTCAATTCCATAAGTCACATACCAACAACCATAATAACGTTGCTGAAAAAAAAAGATGTAAGCCTTGTGTGTGTGTCTCACTTGTGTCGCTATTTTGCTAGGCGGTTAGAGACCTTTTAACTTTATCACTACATTTTCATGTTACAACACTATTACTTTACCATCGTTGAAAATAAATTTCTCATTCTTGTTTCTAAAAAGTTCTTAATCACATCCAGACTTTCAGTTGCAAGAAATAGTGTACACATTCAGGAATTAGAGCATCTACAACAACAAACTCATATAAACCGTCATATCATCGCCACATCATATTCCAAACTTATCTCAAAAACATCATTTTCTTCCACAACAACATGCATTTACAAGCCCCGTTAAAAACATTAAATGTGTGTGTGTGTGTATAATATGTGCGTGCATGTGAGAGAGAGTGCCACGTCACTAGTTCTTTGCAAGTTTGTAGAGGATGACTTCACATCCAAAACCTTCACTCCACAATAAGGAAGTTTATCTTCAAAGTTTGTCAACTGTCATGTAGATTCAAACCTTGGGAAAAGGAGCTTGTTGTGGATGCTCTTAAATGTTGAGATACTTCTTTTATGCATTATGACACTCATACCAACAAGGCCATCACAATCACAAAGTGTAACAGGGTTTGCAAAGAGTGGCGTCAATTGTTGTTCACGACTGATTTTGAAAAACAACACTCTTCAAGTCCTTTAGTTAAGACCAACCAAAAATTGTTGTTGGTACGCAGTCATGATTGGTATGTTTATCTGATTGATAATCAAACGGCTGATTATGGCCCTCGATCAAAGATTCGCTTCCTCATCCAACCACTCACCATGGACATCTATATAATTGCACACTTGGATGGTCTCCTATGTCTTATGTTTCTACAAGCCAAGGAGTTGGTTATTTGGAACCCCACAATCATGGCATACAAATGCCTATCAACAAATGGATCTCATGACCTTTATAACACCATCACAGACACTTTGGGATTATAAAACTTCTGGTTCTTGTTCGTACAATAAGGAAATGAACCTGTTCATAAGGAATTTTCTAAATGTGGCAATTTGGTAAACCAATAAGAAAACGATGTGAAGTGTAATATAAGTTGGTAAACAATTTAGAATTGGTGCACATAGTAATATGATAAGTTGCTCTAGTGTCAATAATCCATTTATTGTGCATATACGTAGAGTTACAAGCCATTATACTTGCAAAGTTATCATAATGAATATAAGTAGTTGGTTGTTCGCTAATTGCTAGTCTTTAGTCAAATTTTGTTGTTGCAAAAGTTGCATTAACTCATTGTATTATGCAAGTTTGATAAAAGGTGTATTTGTTGATGTGTCTCGAGGCATAGCAAAAGCAAAAGGATTAGTGTTGTCATGACCATTCATATCTCCTTCATCACTTGCCATATTAGCATTTGTACGCTTAGATTTTGTAAACTTAAAATCTTTGGGAAATCTTATAACACTTGCTAGCAAAATGACCATTTCTTTTGGAATGTGTAAAAAAACAACACCTTCTTGTTATCATATTTGCCAAACTGATTGTTTTGAACTTGAGAATATACATTCATTAATGTGGATTTAAAAGAGAAATTAAACACATGTGTTTCTTTTTGTTTTTCATCTTGAATGACAAGTGCGTATGCCTGATTGATAGAAGGTAAAGGCTTCATCATTAGAATCTTATCTCTAACTATGTCATAGCAAGAAATTAGGCCCATTAAGAATTGCATTAGCCTTTGATCTTCATTTTTTTTTCTATAAGACAAGTTGCTTCACGTGTGCATGCAGGAATAACATTCAAGGCCATTAACTCATTCCAATTTGTTTTGAATTATGTAAAATATATTGCAATAGGACAATTGCCTAGAACAATTTCACGGATATTCTTTTGAAATTCTAACCATAATTGACAAGCATGCTCAGCATACAAAATACTTCCACTAATATCTAATAATTAAGTGTTTAAAATCCATGACATAACCATATATATCACCGCACTGATTCTATAGAGGAATATGAGAAGGATTAATAGGACGACCAGATTCACCATTAATAAATGACAAATTGTTCTTTGTAGAGCGATTATCATAGCTCGTTTCCACGCACCAACACCAGTGCCTATCATGATATTCGGAATAAACGTTGGAGGCTGATTCGCTTTGATTCCCTTCCGGGCTCCTTATTCCTAGGATATTCTTTATCATGGCTCCTCTTATACTTACCAAGGAGGCTAGAAGGGATGTGCGGAGTCTTATTACATTCAAACACTCTAAAATGGGAAGGGAAGTGTGATTGAGACTACAGTCGCGGGAGCCTTCTTCTTTCTAAAAAGATAAAGAAAGAACCAGGAGTTGACGCCTATATAACTGCTTGCTTGCTTACCAAACCATTCAAGCAAGCTCCCCCAGCTTTCCCCTGGGAGTGCATCCAAGACTCAAAATATGAACTTCAAATAAAACCTAATGGGTTTGTAAACTAAAATCATGCAAGGATGATATGATGGATCCAAATGAAGTGGATTTAATGAATCTAGTATGGTAGATGTGGTAGATGAACTGGAATTTAAATCAGACATGATTATAAAGAAGAAATAATCGAAAAGGAAATTATACAAATCGAAGCATAATCAGACATGAATACACGAAAAGAGAAATTCAAAGCATAATTGGCAAAAAAAAATTTGAATGTGGAATTGAGAATAAGGCCGAAAATGGAACAAAAATTGACGAAAGAAGTTGGATATGATCTGTGATGATGACCGAAAAATTGATCAGAACTTGAACAGGAAAGATGATCAGGAAAGATACAGAAATACGGTTTATACCATGCCAATTTGGAAAAATAGGATTGATTTCATTCATTTCAAAACTATTACAAAGTCTCACCATATATAACATAAGCTACCTACCTAAGGGGCTGTTTGGTTTATTCAAATCTGAATAAGTCAGATCTGAATCAACCTCTGTTCCATTCAGCAACATCTATTCAGACCTAATTTTAACTATTTAGATGTTTTTCTGTTTAGAATCAAGCAGTATGAAGTTTGAATGAATCAGATGTTTACATCTGAATAGTTCCATTCAGATGTAAACAAACAACCCCTAACTATCTACCAACTAATTACAAACTAGTTGATAATACATAAGGGTAAAAGTGTCACACCCCGACCAAAGGCGGCGGAACATGCCGGGGTGCAACGATTGCCCATAAGCGCATGACACTATTTAAACAATAATTAACAAACTCATTTCATTTCACAACATCAAAAATGTCACATAACCAAATATTCATAAGTCAAATACAACAAAATATAACAAAATTTAACAAATCAAATATTGTTCATTTTTGTTAATAACTTAGAGGTCTTGACGTTCGTTTTCACCACAAGCATCGAATCAACCAAGACATAAACCTGTAACATTTCATAAAATAAAGTTTGTCAACACAAAGGTTGGTGAGCAATTCATAAGTTTGAACATATAGATATATAGTAAGAAAAGCCACAAAACTAGTATACAAAACCATAAATAATAGCTATAAACTTGGATAAAATAGTTATCGCTAACAAGTTAGTGACACCCAACTATAAGGGGTTGCCAAATAGTTTAGGATTTTATAGTTATCGTTAATTGCATTAAGTTAACGACACCTTGCCATGAGGGGTTGCCAAATGGTCTAGGATTTATAGTTCCACCATCCAAAAGCGATAAACACATATGCAAATAAGCATATAACACCAAATCGAGCAATTATTCAAGTAAAGTATACAACAAAGTTTGTGGTTTAAGACCCAAGTATGAAACATTTAGTTTAGATAAGATGAAATGTCACCCCCAAAACAAAAGATAGAAAACGGGGTATGAAGTTACTCACGTTCAAGTAATAAACTTGAAAGATTGATTATATGGAGATTTGCCGGAACGACGAGTTTAACGTATGAAGCCTAAATAAAAGAAAGTCTTGGATTTAGAAAGGTTGTCTTGAAGATCTTTAAATAAAATAATTGTTGCAAAAAGTAATCAATTAAAGTTCAAGGTTTAAAATGTAACTAAAGATACTAAAACGGGTCTTTAACGAGTGTTCGGGTTGTTGGTTCGGGTCTTGACGAATGGTCAAACCCAAAGTCAACTTTCTAAAATATTAATTGTTGTGAGATAACTCACAAAAACTTTATAAGGCTTAACCAAGTATGTAGATCTATTGTTTAAAACTAACAACGTACGTTAAGTGAGTGTTCCGTTTTGTCGGTCCAAACTTTGTTATGAGATCAAGTTGGATCCAACATTTCCAAGTACTTAATAAAATAATAAAAATCAGTTTGTAAACTATTTTTAAATAAATATACAAGTCTTGATAGGTAAAAACACACTTGTGTGTCTTAAGCGAGTAAAAATCAGATCGGTTCGGTTTCCATCTCACAACAAGTTCATAGATGGATTCCACATACCCATATATCATAGATCTTGTATAATAATGTACAAATGAAAATATTTAAGTTCTACAACTAAAAAGTCAACAACAAGCCTTTTTAACAAAAGTTCGGTTTGGTTCGGTTTCCATCTCACAATGAGTTCATCGATGGTCTCCACATACCCAAGACTTGTAAATGTGACTAACAAACTAAAATGAGCAGAAGTTAGGCATAAATAATATGTATAAATAAGTTATGTGTGTGTATATATATATCAAGAACTCGAAGTCCTCCATGAAGCCTTGTCTTATGACGTTCGAAACTTAACCAACCGGAGTCGGTGAAGTAACCAACAAAGGTAACAAGGGGTGTGTATTATATATATGTTGTACCACCATATTCAAGAGCTAGTAATGTTAGATGAACAAGTTAGAATTAAAGATAAAACTCAGTTTGACTTTTAGAAGTCAAACCTTCAAGAACACAATGAAAATAACCTTAAGATCTTTGAATTTGAGAGAGAAATTTGGAGTTGTAGCAGAGATTAATGGATGGAAAGGGTGGTGTATATATAGGGTAAGTTTAAATGGTCAAGCATAAAGGGTCTTGCATGAAAATGTGGTGTTTTGGTCACATGTTTACATAAAAATAACCAAAAAACGAGTTGCTAATCTGCAGTCTGGTCGCGGTACGCTCCCAAGTATATGATGTCTGGTCGCGGTACGCTATGGGTGCAAATCTGATATTTTTCAGTTTTCAAAAATGGCAGTTTTGGTCCCTACAGT
>NW_027502176.1:0-20088 GCF_021521415.1 Bidens hawaiensis
CAATCAAAGCTCGTTGAACCGGTTGTTGTAGGCGTCGATATCCGTTCCTACCATGGTGTGGTTCCAGAATTCCTGTTGTAGGTTCTGAATTTCTGCGCGAGAGCAGAACTTTCTCATCAACATTTCCTTCAGTTCCTCCCAGGTCTTGTGAAGAGCAACTTCTCGCCCCAAGGTTTTCACTTGAAGCTTCCACCAAGACGAAGCTGCTTCTTGGAACATGCAGGTCGCGTAAAGGACCTTCTGGTTCTCACTACATCCGCTAATGGAGAGAACTGTCTCCATCTTGTCAATCCAGTTGTAGAGCCCAATGGCCCCTTCGGTACCCTTGAATGGCCAAGGCTTACAGGCCATGAATGTCTTGTAGGAGCATCCTTTGTCCAAGGCTCCTGATTCGGGTTCTGGGGTCTCATTCTGACGACCCTGACTTGATTCGGCCTTGCTGGCCTCATGTGTTGCGATTGCTTGCGCGATTATTTCCGCGAGTTCCTCGGGTGTCATGGTAATTCCCTTGGCTTTAGTTGGAGGCATTCTCGCTTTAAAAGAGTGAAAACATATCAATCTCAGCGCATGTATTCTGAGCACATAATGTTATCATTATTTACTAGACACTGTGTGACCCGTGTTCTTAAGTGTGTGTATAGTTTCTTTTGAAAATATTTTCTTTGAAAAATATTTCATGCGATTTCCCCCAACGGTTATAGTCTAGGTTAAAACTTCTTTTCCTAGTTCGCTATAACCAGTGCTCTGATACCAATCTGTCACACCCAGCCCTGAGCGGCGGAAACAGCTGGGCGCGCGCGAGTGGGGATTGATAATTAAGCACGGGCCATTGCAAACATTCAAAGTAAGATTTTCATTGCGCATGAAATGTTTAATACAAATACGTTACATTGTTTAAAAAATTACATAAAAACATCCAAGTATAAAACTGTTGAAGATTTCCACGCCATATCCCCTTGCGCGGCGGGAACAACCACGCGCATCGAAGGGATAGAACTAAAATCTTCCAAAAAGCTAGTTTTAGATGTTCAGCGTGAGGTGCTCTAAGTGTGACTCCATGCGCTACTTAGTTATCTCCTGAAAGACACGTAAAACATTTGAATCAGTATAAACTGAGTGAGTTCACAAGTTTTAGTAACTTTATAAATCGCATTGCATCATAGTCTTGATAAAAATCATATTGAAACACATTTCTGATTTCATGTCTAAACATGTACTTGATAATCCGTATGAAAACATAGATCTGACACATATTTCTGATAAAAGTCGTTCAGCGGGCTACGCGCGATCATTACTGGAAGTGTGCTCGTCCATGCAAAGTGGCGCTGCCACTACGAGCGAAATAAGTAATACCGTCCCGCGGTTTACGCGCGAACATTTCTGGAAATGTGCTCGTCCATGCAAAGTGGCGCTGCCACTACGAGCTAAATAATGTAATGCCGTCCCGCGGTTTACGCATGGACATTTCTGAAAAACCGTGCTCGTCTATGCAAAGAGGCGCTGCCCCTACGAGCTAATCAATAATACCGTCCCGCGGGTTACGCGCGGACGTTGTGCCGGAAAACAAGGCGCTCGTCCATGCAAAGAGGCGCGACCCCTACGAGCGGGCTCAAACCCATAGTACTGCCCCATGACCATACTAGGCACTCGTCCATGCAAAGAGGTGCGACCCCTACGAGTGGGTGGATCAAACCAGCAGTCCCTACCCTTAGAGTTCCAATGGTAAAGTGATCACTTACTCGAGTTCTAGCGCACATACATCGAAAACCTTAGATAACCGTTCGCATTGCTCATCATGAAATATAATTTAAACACATAATCGCTTGCATAGCTTGTAAGTATACCATGATAAAACATTATTTAAGTACGTGTCCCTCGCCCCGAAAACAGTTTAAAAACAGTGAAAACAGCGAGAATAGGGGCTGTGAGACTCACCTGTGGTTCTTGTTAAGGGATTAATCGAGATTCGGGTTTTCTTGGTGTTGGCCTCGGAATTGAAGGTCTAGAATACGATTAAATAACAAGAAGTATATATATTAAGATCAAGAATTAGGAGAATATAAGGGTTGGAAAGCAGATCTCAAGGTTATATTCTCGGCTTACCTAGTAACAGGATCGGAAACGAAAGCAACGGATGCTTGGGAGATGATTAGTGCAAGTTGCAGTTCTTAAGAGAGAAGTTTGAAGTGTGTTTTGGGTGATATTTTAGGTTACATATTTATAGGCAAACTCAAGGGAACACAATCCCTTGCTTTAGGGGATTGTAATCTCTTCATATCTAGGTGTAATGATGATAAAGTATGGAAATTATTATTATTTATTTAAGAGTGGAGTAGTGGATAAAAGATTTTGATTTGATTTGGACAGGACATGCAGGTCTGTGGTTGGTGGGAGTAGGGTGGCTGACAGTTGACTTTTCATGTTACAGTGTGCTTTTTCAGGTACTTTGTCAGTGTACAGTAAAAAGTGGAAAATCTCTGAAACACGCTACCGTTTCTTTTTGGGCGGGAGTAATCCCCTTACAACTGGAGAATAGACTAAGTGTTCTGCGCGTATCACTTTGTGCGCATAGCTTTCTGCGTGAAGGACATTTCTTTGCTGCGGGTAGGTGCGTAACCTTCTCGCAGTCAGGGACATTGAGTTTCATTTGTGGGTTCTCCAGGTGGTCTTGGTATTTCAACATAGTGATCAGTCATGTTGAAGTCAATTCCATCTTGGAGCTTCAGGCAAACTAGCTCTCAATGTTCCCGCCATGCGGGGAGGTTAGTTCCCCTTCCGCACGCGCATAAATGATTTGGGATACACCCGCCTTAGCAACATGCGAGACGGTCAACTCAATAGACAACATTATGGATACATAAAACCAATACACTCGCGCATGGCGCATATAACATATGCCCACGCAGGTTCTTAACATGGTGCGCTCGCGCAGGGCGCATATAACAAATGCACGCGCTGATTAACATGGCGCGCTCCGCGCAGGGCGCACATAACAAATGCACGCGCTGATTAACATGGCGCGCTCGCGCAGGGCGCACATAACAAATGCACGCGCTGATTCTAATATGGCGCGCTCGCGCAAGGCGCATATAACATAATTACCTAATATTTAGGTTGTTTTAAGGGATTGGGAATTTACCGGGTGTCACAAGTCCCTACCCTTAGAGTTCCACTGACGAGTGATCACTGTCTAAATCTTGCGCACTTACATTGAAAACCAAGATAAACACCATAAACAGATAACCGTTTGCATTGCTTGTAAATATACCATGATAAAACATAATTTAAACACGTTTCCCTCGCCCCGAAAACAGTTTAAAAACAGTGAAAATAGGGGCTGTGAGACTCACCTGTGATTCTTGTTAAGTGATGGTTTAGAGAGAGTTTAAACGAGATTTGGGTTTCCTGATGTTAGCCTCGAAATTGGAAGTCTAGAATATGTTTAAATAACAAGAAATATGTGTATTAAGATCAAGAAATCGAAGAATATAAGGGTTGGTCAGAAAAGTAAATCTTAAGACTAAAGTTTCGGCTTACCTAGCGATGGAACTGGAAACGGATGCTTGGGAGATGGTTAGTGCAGAATTACAGGTTTAAGAGAGGAGTTTGAAGTGTGTTTGTGTGATATTTTTATTCAAGAATTGATATTTATAGGCAAATTCAAGGGAACACAATCCCTTGATTTAGGGGATTGAAATCTTATTTATATTGGGTGTAATGATGACAAGGTATGGGGTTTATTATTATTTATTTTAGGGATGGGGGTGATGGTCCTTGGGAGTGGTTATAAAGATTCTGATGGATTTGACAGTACCTGTAACGATTCCGGCAAATTCAGGTATACCCTAGCTGGAATATACTATTTACGTGTTATTTAATATTGATTATATGAGTTATAGCACGTTTATATGAATATATATGGTTCACAGTATGAATCATACTCAATTATATAGTGAATCATATTGGAATTACAATTAACCAATGAACGATTATTGAAACCCGAACGAATCGGGAATTACATTATAGACGAAGTATATAATGTTTAGTGATATTTACGAGGTATTAATGCTTCGGGATAAGTGAATTATAGCACAGAAAAAGGATTTCGATTTATTAGTACGTCGGTACGATAAACGAAACCTTTAACACCAAACCAAGCAAGAGACGATCAATCAAGCCGAAAAAGATGCGTAATTATTAATGATATGATGTTTTAATGTCATGGGTTAAGTTTTGAAAGTTTTTAAATCAGTTTTATGAAAATTTTACTTTAACCCGAAAAACGACCATTTTAATTTCGTTTCAAGCCGAATTACGAGTTTAAATGAGAAACGAACTGAACCAGACTATCCACAACATTATCCGGATTGTGTAATCCAAATGTGTGGCTAATATTAAACTTGTGGGCCCCCCCCACACCCCCTTTAGGCCGGCCACCCACACCCCCTTTACACATTACATTTCTTTTTTTTTTCACATCAATTCTCTCAAACTCTCTCAACCTTCAAACATCCATCCATTTTCTTGATCTCCAACCAAAGATTTGAAGGTATAAAACATGTTTTTATGGTTGATTCTTGGTTTTGATTCTATAATATGGAGAAAAGGAGGTTTCATGTGAAAAATGGGTGAAAACCCGAGATGAAACCGATTCTCGTGTGATCAAAGGATGTATACAAGTTATACAAAGGATTTTGATCTAAGTAATTAGTTAAAAGAGTTTAGAATGAAATTTTACGGTTAAAATCTTGTGAAAATGATTTTTCATGTGAAAGACGGGTGAAAACCCGAGATGAAACCGACTCTTGCATGATCAAGAGATGTATACATGTTATACAAGGGATCTTGGTCCAAGAAAGGAGTAAAAAGAGTCGAGAACGGATTTTTACGGTCAAAATCGTTGTTTTGATGTTTTAACCGACACTAGGAAAGAAATGGCTTGATTGTGGGTATAACTTGCTTGGTGTGGTGTTGATGTGCTTGTAAGTGTTCTATCTAGCGGCTAGCAAAGGCTAGAAACCGAGATCCTTGCGATCTAAAGCTAGAAAACACAAAATAGTTCGGTTTTCGTGTGTTTATGAAAAATGGACAGATTGTTGTGTGCTTAGAGTTGGGTCACGAAATTTCACAGAGATGATCTACACATGAAAATATGAGATCTGTGAATTTTTGGTAATTTTTGGATAAAAGATGAATATTTGGTGAATTTAATGCTCTGTTTTGGCCAAAAATAGTGAAAAATAGCAAAACATGATGAAAAATTCTGGAAAATTTAAGATAAGCTTTTTATAACATATAAAAGTCACCCACAAAATTTGAGCTCAGTTGGAAAAGTCTAAGTAGGCTTTTCGGTGAAACGAGTTCTAGGGCTTTCTAGCTCGGTTTTGGGTGAAAATGGCTTGAAAAATAAGTTTTAAATTCTGGAAAAATTCCAGGAAGTTATGAGGATGATAGAGATCATCCCAGAAAAATTTGGGATTTTTCTAAAGTGTTTTGGTATTTTTGATATATTTAGTGTTTTAATAAGATCTAAAAAATAGATAAATAAATGTAAATATAGGAAAATAAATCTGGGAAAATTCCAGAAAGTTATGAGGATGATAGAGATCATCCCAGAAAAATTTGGGATTTTTCTAAAGTGTTTTGGTATTTTTGATATATTTAGTGTTTTAATAAGATCTAAAAATAGATAAATAAATGTAAATATAGGAAAATAAATCTGGGAAAATTCCAGAAAGTTATGAGGATGATAGAGATCATCCCAGAAAAATTTGGGATTTTTCTAAAGTGTTTTGGTATTTTTGATATATTTAGTATTTTAATAAGATTTAAAAATAGATAAATAAATGTAAATATAAGAAAATAAATCTGGAAAATTTTTACAAAATTCCTTACTGTCAAATTAAGTTTTGTGCAAAATTTCAAGACCCGAGACTAATCGGATAATTATTTGTGCTAAAAAGAACATAAAAACAAGTTTTTAAAGCTTAAAACGTGTAAACCGGCAAGGTTCGCATAAGCGAGCTGACTGGTACATGAAAACTCTAAAAATGGACTATTTCATAAATCTAAGTAAATTAAGTAAAAATAAATCATCCGAAAATAATTCGGATGATTTGGGTAATTTTACCCGATTATACCGTTTCCGGCACCGAAATACCGGAAACGGGCCCCACGGCCAAACGGGGTGTCAAACCGAGCTATAATTTCATCACTTTAACTAAATTGACTGTCAAACTCTAAGCAATGTCACAATCTGAGTCCTTAGAAGTGTCACGGGGTTAACATTGTCCCCGAATCGAGTACAGTACTGGGTTAACAATGTTCCCAGATGTACCGATTGATACGTATTTAAGTTATGGGAATTATATAGTAACGACTAGATATTATATTACAGATCCAGGCACGTAGCTGTTCCTTATATTACTCACCGACTCACAAAAAGGTGAGTTTTCACGAGCCCCTTTTAATGAATTGTTTTAATTATATTTTCCCGGGGCGGAAAACATGTCTTATTTAAGTATTTAAGTACATACCGATCGTATGGAAATACTTGTACATTTATATATATATGGTCTGATGCACAGAATATACAAAATGTTTATCATGTGTTATTGTTCTGGGGTAACATAGTTCCCAGGGGTTATTATTGTTCTGGGGTAACATAGTTCCCAGGGGTTATTATTGTTCTGGGGTAACATAGTTCCCAGGGGTTATTATTGTTCTGGGGTAACATAGTTCCCAGGGGTTATTATTGTTCTGGGGTAACATAGTTCCCAGAGGTTGTAATTGTTCTGGGGTAACATAGTTCCCAGGGGTATTTATTGTTCTGGGGTAACATAGTTCCCAGGGGTTATTATTGTTCTGGGGTAACATAGTTCCCAGGAAGTTAATGGAAATGTTCTGGGGTAACATAGTTCCCAGCATGATTATATTGTTAATAAATGATTATTAAAATGATTTGTCAGTGTTTATTTAAATTAGTGAAACTCACCAACTATTCGTAGTTGACCCGTTTTCTTTACATGTTTTCTAGGTATGCCCAAGTTGGATTGATTGATGTGTGCTTAACTATCTGTGCTACCTGTTGGAAGCTTGTTGCTCTATGTTTTGTAATGAATTTATTAATGTCTTATCGGTAAAATATGTGTGTAACACCTAGACAGTAATGAAACTCGCAACAATGTAATATGTTATAAATTAATGTAGTGGTATTTTCTTTATAAGCAATGCTGTTGATATCAGATGTGTCTGTTGCATCCCGTGTACGTTTCCGCTGCGGTTACGGGGTGTTACAGTACCTGCAGGACTGTGGTTGGTGAGAGTAGGTGCGGCTGACAGCTGACATTTCGTGTTACAGTATACTTTTCCTGGTACTGTTGTCAGTGTGCAGTCAAAAGGTAAAAATCTCTGAAACACGCAACTGGTTTTTTCTGGGCGGGGGTAATCCCCTTACATCATGAAGAAGACTAAGTGTTCTGTGCGTGTAGCCTTGCGCGTATAGCCTTCTGCGTGAAGGCCATTTCTTTGAACGTTGTGGGTCCGGCGGCTCCAGTTGGTCTTCGCGCAAGCGTCCTTGTAACGAATCCTGTGCGTATCACTGCGCAGGCGTCCTTATAAGGAATCCTGCGAGTCCATCTGGCTCTGCTGGAACCAGCGTTCTCAGAGTTTATTAACAGGGTGAACTTTTGGATTTAAGCGAAAAGGTGGTTGGTTTCTGTGCAGACGTTCATAGCGTAAAGGGTTTAGTTTTAAGGTGTCCCGCGGGGATTCTTCCCGCAGGTGTCGCACATAACTCCTTTTTGTTTGATGCGGGTAGATGCGTAGCCTTCTCGTAGTCAGGGACGTCGAGTTTCATTTGTAGATTCTCCATGAGGTCTTGGTATTTCAACATAGTGATCAGTTATGTTGAAGTCAATTCCATCTTGGAGCTTCAAACAAACTAGCTCTCAATGTTCCCTTTCTCCCGCGCGCGCATAAATGATTTGGGTCTTAATTAGGAAATTAGGATATTGTTTGAACATAGTTTTACTTATTGATCATTGAAGAGGTATGCAGACATAAAATTAAGTTATCATGAAAACACAACAAAAACCTGTGCGCGTGGCGCATATAACATATGCCCGTGCTGATCCTAACATGGCGCGCATCGCATCCGCGCATGGCGCATACAACATATGCCCGCGCTGATCCTAACATGGCGCGCATCGCATCCGCGCATGGCGCATACAACATATGCCCACGCTGATCCTAACATGGCGCGCATCGCACCAGCGCATGGCGCATACAACATATGCCCGCGCTGATAATGGCGCGCATCGCGCCAGCGCATGGCGCATATAACATTCACAATCTCCTAATAATTAGGTTGATTACTTGGTTTATGGGATTTGGGAAATTACCGGGTGTCACATTCTCCCCCCGTTAGGAGAATTTCGTCCCGAAATTTAGGAGATGTCGCTGGTAGGAGCTATTCCTTGGAAGAGGTATGGGTACTTTTTGCGCATTTGGTCTTCTCTTTCCCAAGTGAATTCAGGTCCACGCTTTGAGTTCCATTGAACTTTTACTAACTTGATTCGGCTTCTTCGCAACTTTTGTTCTTTCCAATCGGTTACTGCTATAGGCTCTTCCACGAAGTGTAGCTGTTTGTCGATATGAACCTCGTCCAATGGTAAAATTAACGTTTCATCAGATAAGCACTTCTTAAGGTTGGATACATGAAACGTGTCGTGAACTCCACAAAGTTCAGCGGGTAAATGGAGTTTATAAGCAACTGGACCGATCCTTTCCAGGATCTCAAATGGTCCGATGTATCGTGGATTTAACTTTCCTCGCTTGCCGAAACAGGGGACTCCTTTCCATGGAGAGACTTTCAAAAGTACTCTATCCCCTACTTGAAATTCCAACGGTTTTCTTCTCACATCTGCATAGCTTTTCTGTCTATCGCGCGCTGCCTTAAGGCGATCCCGTATCTGGAAAATTTTGTCCGTCGTTTCATGGATCAATTCTGGACCAGTCATTTGCTTGTCACCCACTTCAGCCCAACACAGTGGGGACCTACACTTGCGCCCATACAAGGCTTCAAATGGCGCAGCCTTGAGGCTTGTGTGGTAACTGTTATTGTATGAAAATTCAACCAATGGGATATGAGTATCCCAGCTACCCCCGAAATCGATTGCGCACGCGCGCAACATATCTTCTAATGTTTGAATGGTTCGCTCGCTTTGTCCATCTGTTTGGGGATGATAAGCCGTACTCATGTCAAGACGAGTACCTAAAGCCCCTTGTAACGATCTCCAAAATCTTGAGGTGAAACGACTATCTCTATCAGAAATGATGGATACCGGAACTCCGTGTCTTGAAACTACTTCTCGAATATACAATCGGGCTAACTTTTCCATCTTATCGGTTTCCTTGATCGGCAGGAAGTGTGCTGACTTAGTTAGCCGGTCTACAATAACCCAAATCGTGTTGTAACCCCCAGGTGTCCTTGGCAGTTTGGTAATGAAGTCCATGGAGATTTGTTCCCACTTCCACATGGGAATTTCTGGCTGTTGAAGCAACCCCGACGGTTTCTGGTATTCAGCCTTCACCTTCGAACATGTTAGGCACTTACTGACATACGTCGCGATGTCGCCCTTAAGATTGGGCCACCAATACAGTGCTTTAACATCTTGGTACATCTTGTCTGCGCCAGGATGTACGGAATACCGCGTTTTGTGAGCTTCGTTTAACACTTGCTCGCGCTATCCTCCCTTGAGAGGGACCCATATGCGGTTAGCAAAATTTCGAGTATCGTTCTCTTTGAGCTCCAAATTCTTAATCATACTCCCAAGGGATTCGTTCTTGACAAACTCTGATTTCAAGGCTTCTTGTTGAGCTTCTCGGATGCGGGTAGTGAGGTCTGCGCGAATGGTCATTCTTAGAGCCTTAACTCGTAGCGTCTTTGCTCGCTCTTTCCTACTTAAAGCGTCTGCTACCACATTCGCCTTTCCAGGATGATATTTTATTTCACAATCATAATCATTCAATAATTCAACCCATCTTCGTTGCCTCATGTTTAAATCCTTTTGATCAAATATATGTTGAAGGCTCTTGTGATCCGTAAAAATCAAACACTTTGTACCATAAAGATAATGGCGCCAAATCTTTAGCGCGAAAACAACTGCTCCAAGTTCCAGATCATGCGTTGTATAATTCCTTTCATTGACCTTGAGTTGACGAGAGGCATACGCTATGACTTTGTTTCTCTGCATAAGGACACATCCGAGTCCTTGATGTGAAGCGTCGCAGTAGACGACGATGTCGTCCGTCCCCTCGGGTAGCGACAAAATTGGCGCACTACATAACTTTTGCTTTAACATTTGAAACGCTGCTTCCTGGTTTTCGCCCCAATCAAACTTCTTATCTTTCTGAGTTAGCGCAGTCAGAGGTAAAGCTATCTTGGAGAAGTTTTCAATGAAACGTCGATAGTAGCCAGCTAGTCCTAGGAATTGCCTCACCTCAGTTGGTGTTTTTGGCGCTTCCCAATTCTCGATGGCTTTGACCTTGGAAGGATCGACGTGTATTCCTTTCTCGTTTACAACGTGACCGAGAAAGTGAACCTCTCTAAGCCAAAACTCACATTTAGAAAACTTTGCATACAACTTTTCTTCCTTCAGCAACTCCAAAATTAATCTCAGATGTTGTTCATGCTCCGCTCTGGTTCGGGAGTAAACCAGAATATCATCTATAAACACAATCACAAACTTATCCAAGTATGGCTTGCACACACGGTTCATCAGATCCATGAATACAGCCGACGCATTAGTTAGCCCGAAAGGCATCACTAAGAACTCATAATGGCCGTATCTAGTTCGGAAGGCTGTCTTCGGCACGTCTTCCTCATGGACCTTAAGTTGATGGTAACCTGACCGTAGATCTATCTTCGAGTAATAACTGGATCCCTGCAACTGATCAAATAAGTCGTTAATCCTCGGTAAGGGGTACCGATTCTTGACTGTCAGCTTGTTCAGTTCCCTGTAGTCAATACACATTCTAAATGAACCATCCTTCTTCTTTACAAAAAGTACTGGAGCTCCCCAGGGTGAAAAGCTTGGGCGTATGAAACCCTTATCCAATAGTTCTTGCAACTGATTGGATAGCTCTTGCATCTCAGATGGAGCTAGTCGATACGGTGCTCGAGCTACTGGTGTAGCTCCTGGAACCAAGTCGATTCGAAACTCGACTTGTCGCGGTGGCGGTAATCCGGGCAAATCTTCAGGGAAAACTTCTGGAAATTCGCGCACCACTGGTAAGTCTTCAATCTTTCGTTCATCTCCTTTCTTCTCTACTACGTGCGCCAGGAAGGCGTAGCATCCTTTCCTCAGGCACTTGCGCGCCTTTAGACACGAAATGAGTTTTTATCGCAACTCCACTTCTTTCCCCTTGAATTACTAAGGTTTCCCCGCTCAACAGTGGGATCCGAACCTGCTTCTCATGGCAAATAACTTCCGCGTGGTTCTCGACTAACCAATCCATGCCTACCACAATGTCAAAACTTCCCAAGTCTATTGGCAATAAGTTAATATTGAATCCGTGACCTCCCATGACCAATACACATTGCTCAGTCCTCTCGATCGCGCGTATCTGCCTACCATTTGCTAGTTCTATAGTATAAGGCGTGTCTAGCCTACTGGTTGCTAGGCCTAGGGAGTTTTTAAACTCAGTGGATATGAAACTTAGGTCAGCGCCAGTATCAAACAAGACAGATGCAAAATGGTCGTTAAGTAGAAACGTACCGGTAACCACATTCGGTTCTTCTTTTGCTTCGCCCGCGCCGATCACAAAGGCTCTCCCGCGAGCTTGGTTTCTCTTTTGCGGGCAATCCAGACTGAAATGTCCTGGCTTCCCGCATGCGTAGCAGTTGTCGTTTGCTCCAGCTTCCTTATGGCAGTTTATCGCCTTGTGCCCTGGTCTGCTACATTTGGCGCATACGATGCTTGCGCATTCACCCTCGTGGTGATACTTGCATCTACTGCACCATGGGCGAGGCCCATTGTACCCTTTTCGTGATGGCTCCAGGGCTTGTATCGCGTAAGCCCTTACGCTCTCCTGTTTCTTGAATGGTGGTTGCTTGGAGTCGGACCCTCGGTGGTGAGAGTTCCATTTTCTCTTGGGGTCAGAGGTTCGCTGCTCGTTCCCGCGCGAGGTCAACATGCCCGCACGGACCGTATCTCTTGTAAGAGTGATGGCCCGCGCCACTGCCTCATCAAAGGTTGGAGGCGCTGCGGCATTGAGCGGAACTCTGATAACATGGGGTAACCCAAAGATATACCTCTCGATCTTTTTCTCCTTCGTGTTCGCCATATCCGGCACCATCTGGCAAAGTTCGTTGAATCGGTTGTTGTAGGCGTCGATATCAGTTCCTATCAAGGTGTGGTTCCAAAATTCCTGCTGTAGACTCTGAATTTCGGCGCGAGAGCAGAACTTTTTCATCATCATTTCCTTCAGCTCCTCCCAGGTCTTGTGGAGAGCAACTTCTCGTCCCAATGTTTTCACTTGAAGCTTCCACCAAGACGAGGCCGCTTCTTGAAACATGCAGGTCGCGTAAAGGACCTTTTGATTTTCACTACACCCGCTAATGGAGAGAACTGTCTCCATTTTGTCGATCCAGTTGTAGAGCCCAATGGCCCCTTCGGTGCCCTTGAATGGCCAAGGCTTACAGGCCATAAATGTCTTATAGGAGCATCCTTTGTCCAAAGCTCCTGATTCGGGTTCTGGGGTTTCGGTCTCTTGACGACCCTGACTTGATTCGGCCTTGCTGGCCTCATGCGTTGCGATCGCCTGTGCGATTATTTCTGCGAGTTCCTCGGGTGTCATGGTAATTCCCTTGGCTCTGGTTGGAGGCATTCTTGTTTTTCTTAAAAGAGAACGAAAATATATCAAACTTAGCGCATGTACCCTGAGCACATAATGTTCTTATCCTTAGTGTTCACTAGACATTGTGTGACCCGTGCTCCTAAGTGTGTGTGTGGTTTTTCTTTTGAAAATATTTTCTTTGCAAAATATTTCATGCGATTCCCCTACGGTTATAGTCTAGGTTAAAACTTCTTTCCTAGTTCGCTATAACCAGTGCTCTGATACCAATCTGTCACACCCGGCCCTAAACGGCGGAAACAGCCAGGTGCGCGCGAGTGGGAATTGATAATCAAGCACGGGTCATTGCAAACATTCAAATAAATTTTCCATTGCGCATGAAATGTCTAGTACAAAATACATTACATTGTTTAGAATTACACATATAAAAACATCCACATATGAAAAACGTTGAAGATTTCCGCGCCATATCCCCTTACACGGCGGGAACAACCACGCGTGTGGAAGGGATATAACTAAAATCTTCCAAAAACCATTTTTATAGATGTTCTGCGTGAAGTGCTCTATGTGTGACTCCTTGCGCTACTAATTATCACCTGAAAGACACGTAAAAACATTTGAATCAGTATAAACTGAGTGAGTTCACAAGTTTTGGTGACTTGATAAATCGTATTGCATCATATCCTTGATAAAACCATATTGAAACATATTTCTGATAACATCATTAAAACATATGCTTGATAAAACCGTCCCGTGGGTTACGCGCGGACATTTCTGAAAACACTGCTCGTCCATGCAAAGTGGCGCTGCCACTACGAGCTAAAACAATACCGTCCCGCGGGTTACGCGCGGACATTGTGCTCGGAAAACTAGGCGCTCGTCCGTGCAAAGAGGTGCGACCCCTACGAGCGGGCTTTACCAGTAGTACTACCCCATGACCATACTAGGCACTCGTCTATGCAAAGAGGTGCGACCCCTACGAGTGGGTTGATCGAACACAGTAGTCCCTACCCTTAGAGTTCCACTGACGAGTGATCACTGTCTAAATCTTGCGCACTTACATTGAAAACCAAGATAAACACCATAAACAGATAACTGTTTGCATTGCTTGTAAATATTTACATGATAAAACATAATTTAAACACGTGTCCCTCGCCCCGAAAACAGTTTAAAAACAGTGAAAATAGGGGCTGTGAGACTCACCTGTGATTCTTGTTAAGTGATGGTTTAGAGAGAGTTTAAACGAGATTCGGGTTTCCTGATATTAGCCTCGAAATTGGAAGTCTAGAATATGTTTAAATAACAAGAAATATGTGTATTAAGATCAAGAAATCGAAGAATATAAGGGTTGGTCAGAAAAGTAAATCTTAAGACTAAAGTTTCGGCTTACCTAGCGATGGAACTGGAAACGGATGCTTGGTAGATGGTTAGTGCAGAATTACAGGTTTAAGAGAGGAGTTTGAAGTGTGTTTGTGTGATATTTTTATTCAAGAATTGATATTTATAGGCAAATTCAAGGGAACACAATCCCTTGATTTTGGGGATTGAAATCTTATTTATATTGGGTGTAATGATGACAAGGTATGGGGTTTATTATTATTTATTTTAGGGATGGGTTGATGGTCCTAGGGAGTGGTTATAAAGATTCTGATGGATTTGACAGTACCTGCAGGACTGTGGTTGGTGAGAGTAGGTGCGGCTGACAGCTGACATTTCGTGTTACAGTATACTTTTCCTGGTACTGTTGTCAGTGTGCAGTCAAAAGGTAAAAATCTCTGAAACACGCAACTGGTTCTTTCTGGGCGGGGGTAATCCCCTTACATCATGAAGAAGACTAAGTGTTCTGTGCGTGTAGCCTTGCGCGTATAGCCTTCTGCGTGAAGGCCATTTCTTTGAACGTTGTGGGTCCGGCGGCTCCAGTTGGTCTTCGCGCAAGCGTCCTTGTAACGAATCCTGCGCGTATCACTGCGCAGGCGTCCTTATAAGGAATCCTGCGAGTCCATCTGGCTCTGCTGGAACCAGCGTTCTCAGAGTTTATTAACAGGGTGAACTTTTGGATTTAAGCGAAAAGGTGGTTGGTTTCTGTGCAGACGTTCATGCGTAAAGGGTTTAGTTTTAAGGTGTCCCGCGGGGATTCTTCCCGCAGGTGTCGCACATAACTCCTTTTTGTTTGATGCGGGTAGATGCGTAGCCTTCTCGTAGTCAGGGACGTTGAGTTTCATTTGTAGATTCTCCATGAGGTCTTGGTATTTCAATATAGTGATCAGTTATGTTGAAGTCAATTCCATCTTGGAGCTTCAAACAAACTAGCTCTCAATGTTCCCTTTTTCCCGCGCGCGCATAAATGATTTGGGTCTTAATTAGGAAATTAGGATATTGTTTGAATATAGTTTTACTTATTGATCATTGAAGAGGTATGCAGACATAAAATTAAGTTATCATGAAAACACAACAAAAACCTGTGCGCGTGGCGCATATAACATATGCCCGCGCTGATCCTAACATGGCGCGCATCGCATCTGCGCATGGCGCATACAACATATGCCCGCGCTGATCCTAACATGGCGCGCATCGCATCCGCGCATGGCGCATATAACATATGCCCGCGCTGATCCTAACATGGCGCGCATCGCACCAGCGCATGGCGCATACAACATATGCCCGCGCTGATAATGGCGCGCATCGCACCAGCGCATGGCGCATATAACATTCACAATCTCCTAATAATTAGGTTGATTCTTGGTTTATGGGATTTGGGAAATTACCGGGTGTCACAACAACGTTTTTTTTGTCTATTTTTTTTATTTTTTTAATGAAACCGGAATGAAATATAAGAATTTTGGTTTTTTTACCTTTTTAAATTTTTTATTATTTTTTATTTTATGATTTTTTAAATATTTTTTATAAAGGTGTTTTAGTGGTCCAAAATGGTTCTCAAAGTTCTCAATTTGCAAAGGGTTCTCTTAGAATCCTTACCCTATATATATATATATATGATTAGGATCATGTGATAATTATTTTGAAATTGAGAACTTTGAGAACCATTTTATACCACAAAAAACACCCTTCTTAACTAAAAATAAAAAAAATTATAAAACAAAAACAACTCGAAAATAATAAAAAAGTAAAAAAAATCAAAAGTTATTATTTTTCATCCCGGTTTTATTAAAAAGTAAAAAGAATGAAAAAAAATATCGATTTAACAAAATTATAAACATATGTGTAATACATATTTTTAAAATTTTATCACGTTTTTTTATACACATATGTAAAATTTAAGATAAATGATAATGTACATATGTGTACATTACGTAACTAGAGATTAAATTAAATTATACACATGTGTATAACACAAAGTTTTTTTTTTTTTGAACTGGAATGAAATATAAGAATTTTGTTTTTTTTTTTACTTTTTAAAATTTTTGTTTTTTTTCGTTTTATGATTTTTTTAATATGTTTTTATAGATTTATTTTGTGACTCAAAATGATTCTCAAAGTTCTAAATTTCTAAAGGGTTCTCTTAAGATCCTTACATACATATATATATATATATTACGATCATGTGAGAACTATTTTATAATTAAGAACTTTGAGAAATATTTAAACCACAAAAACACTCTTTTTAACAGAAATCAAAAAAATTATAAAACAAAAAAACTCGAAAATAAAAAAAAGCAAAAAAACCAAAAAAGTTTATTTTTCATTCCAGTTTTGTAAAAATAATTGAAAAAAAAATATCGGTTTAACAAAATTATACACATATGTATAATATTTATTTTTTTAATTTTATACATGTTTTTATACACATATGTACAATTTAAGATAAATAATAATATACATAGGTGTATATTACGTAACTAAAGATTAAATGAAATTATATACATATGTATAATACGAAATTTTTTGTTTTTTTCAATAACCGGAATGAAATATAAGAATTTTGGCTTTTTAACTTTTTAAAATTTTTTGTTATTTTTTGTTTTATGATTTTTTTTAAAAATTTTAAAATGTGTTTTTAGTAGTTCAAAATGGTTCTTAAAGTTATCAATTTTCAAATGGTTCTCTTAGGATCCTTACCTAATATATATATATATATATATATATATATATATATATATGATTTATTAGATTTATAATCCCTATTGAATGGTATTGGCTGATTATAATCCCTATTCATTTTATCGCCACTACCGATCCCAAATTTAATAAAGTTGACCCCAATGGTCCCCCGTTAAAAATGATTTAACTATGTTATATTTTTTTTTTCGAATTTCAAACTAATGTTTTAGGGCTTTTGATCGGAAGAATGATACGAGCCGATTAATGTAAAACTTAGTTCAAAACGGTTATTCAAAATGATGAAATTAGGACCACCAGTGACATAAAATAAATATGGATTATTATCGGTCAATAATGTTCTATTAGGGTTATTTAAATCCCATAAACACACACACACACATATATATATATATATATATGTGTGTGTGTGTGTTGGGGGGTGGTTTAGTTTCATTACAAAACTTAAAAAAAATTAAAAACTTTGAGAGCTCTTAACCAACTATTTTTTAGAAATTTATTGTAAGAGAGTAGTTTTAATGTTTTTTACATAAAGTTTTGTGATTAAATATATGAATTACGAGTTTACATATGAGTAAATTAATAAATAAGATACAAATTTACATGTGTAAAAAAATTGGATATGGTTAAAACTAAATTTCATAAATGTAATTGTGTAAAAAATTGGATATGGTTAAAAAAATTTGTATTTACCATTGTGTCTTACGTTTCAGGTCATTGTATTATATGTATTTACCATTGTGTCTTACGTTGCAGGTCATTGTGTTATATGTATTTACCATTGTGTCTTATGTTTAAGGTCATTGTGTTATATGTATTTACCATTTTGTCTTACATTTAAGGTCATTGTGTTATATGTATTTACCACTGTGTCTTACGTTTAAGGTCATTGTGTTATATGTATTTTACCATTGTGTCTTACGTTTCAGGTCATTGTGCTTTATATATTTTACCATTGTGTCTTACGTTTTAGGTCATTGTGTTATATGTATCCATTATTGTGTTTTACGTTTCAAGTTAATGTGTAATATGTGTTCATCATTGTGTTTAGTATTAGATAATTTGTTGGTATTTTTCATTACATTTACATATTATTATTACACAACGCTGTTATTAGTATTAAAAAAAACACAATGATCAGTCGAAAGACACAATGGCGTAAAAACACAATAATAAACAGAAAGACACAATGAGAAAAAAGACACAATGGTAAGCAAAAAGATACAATATCGTAAATTATTTTTTATTCTTATATAACAAAATTATACTCATATTAAAGGTAAAAAAACGCTTGTTATTATGGTGAATTTTATTTAAAAAAAAATATCATATGAAAAAGTTATGGACGTTTAAAAATGATGGAGGAATTAACATTTGACTTGCATGTGGATAGAGAAAATGCGAAATATTACTTCTATACCCTTTTTCTTTTTATCCCTACTTGACACATGTCAATTAATTATGGCTTCTTATCCTTCTCAATTTTATTTTTCTTATAGAATAACTTAACCCTATATATATATATATATATAGTCATGCCAAAGTAGATGCTTTGTTGGCTACTTCAGATATCATTCCCCAAACAACCATATGCTTCCTCGTTGTGAAAATAATAAACAATATATAATATTAAGTATTAAGATACCATAACTTTACCATAAGTAGCTAATTGCAGACCATCCAACTTAGAAAGAAGGCGTAGAATATGAGAGCGAAAGTGAAGTATCATATTTACCTTTCATGTGTACCATTATTATTATTGGAGTATCTATAGCTACAAGCAAATTGATCATTCCATGTAATAGTTGATGTTACAGATGCCAACTTTGAATTTAGCCTATAAACACTTGATACGTTACAATGAATGCATATATGCTTACTTTTGAAGAAAATAGAAAACCCACTAATTAATAGTATGATTAATCTTGGATCTCATGACTTGTACCGATGGTTGTAAAAGCGGGTCTAGGTGTGAGAGTAATCACTAGTTGGTACCCCGCTGATTAGTGTTCGATTAACAGCAATCTGGTTAAAATCTAAAAAAATTGAAAATTATATATATAAAGTTTGGTGTATATGTATAGGAGTAAGATCCGGTACAAATAAAATTAACTTACTAAACATACAAATAAGTAGCATAATTACACTTTTGAACTAGAATAATTATGTTATAAAAAATAAATAGAGTAATAATAATTACTTTAGTTCAAAATTTATATATCAGTAATAATTACACTAGTGTTAACATAATTACTCTAATTATTTATACAATTCTCAGTCTATAGGTGAGCAAATATACTGGTTAACCGAATTGTCCTAAAAATCGAACCAGTTTGAAACCGCTTACGTAGAAAACGGTTTTGAATGATTGAAACCATAGGTTTGGAACCAGTTTGTAATTTTCTCATCCAAAACTGGTTCAAAACCAATTAACCGACTAGAAACTGGCCAAACTAGGCAAAAACCGATCGAAACCCGAACCGAAACCAATCAACGCCCGAACCAAAACCGATCGTAACCCGGCAAAGAAACCGGGTTCAACCTGAACCGAAACCGAAAATAAACCGATTTTAACTTTTGTTAACTAAACCAAACTTGTTTCAACCCATACCGAAGCATGCACGTTGTTCACAGACACTATCTATTTTACTAGTTTCCATAGTTAAACAACACAATCACATAACTACACATATACATCAATTAATCACGTAACGTGCAATCATACCGCATATATGTACATATTTAATTAACCACCATATATAGTATCCCTAGGTGGTACATTTTTTCATTTTATCTATAACCGGACCATCTATACATAGTATTCACTACTAGACCACATTCTCTTTGTATCAATATCTTGACCGTATTTTAATTAGTTATTATAACTAGAACACTTACCATAGTATTCATAACTGGACCACATTACCGTAGTATTCGTAACTAGACTTCATTACCATGGTATCCATAATTGAACCACATTATATATATATATTATTCTATCAGCCAATACATTGTATGTATAACCAGACCACATGCTCGTATTTGTATCAACATTCCATGCCGTGTATATATAACTAGACAACTTACACGTATATTATATCCACTTCGAGTACCTTCTATCTATAACTAGACCACATAACATAACAACATGTA
>NW_027502177.1:0-16890 GCF_021521415.1 Bidens hawaiensis
TCAGTCCTAGGAATTTTAACTTTTGCTTTATTTCTTCATTTATTTTCGACTCAAGCCTTGGACTTTCTACGTTTGTAGTTATACAAGATCTGATTGTTAAGGCCCTGAGTCTTCTGCTTTGTTTTATTTTCTTTTTTTTGTTCAAGCCTTGGACTTTCTCTGTGCGATAATATGGTATTATCCGACCTGATTGTTATGGCCTGAACTTCTGCTTTATTTTAATCTTTTTAGATCGATTCAAGTGTGCAAAGCACAAAGTGTCATGTGTACAGTGTACAATAAGTCAAGTTTGTTAATAAGAATACTGTGATCAACTAAGAAAGGTTTAAGTCAAGTTGAGGTGATATGTTAACACAAAGTAGGCCCGAGATATGATGGAATCAGTAACATGTCTGATTAAGTGGGGACCACATAAGCACCGTGCCTAATTGTACTTTAAACGTATCATTTTTGGCATCAAAACACTTGTCAAGTTAAAAAGGAGGACAATATCTACAGTCAATGATGAACTTGTGTCACAATAATTTCAAAATGGAAACGCGATCTAGGGCTTTGCAAATCAATATGATTCCATGTCGTGATCGTTCTTTGTAAATTAACTAAAGAAAAGAACTACGTAAATTAATTCAATATTATTGTTTTTAACTTTAAAATATTTTAAATTTTATTTATTTTAAATTTACTTTGTTTTGTTTTCTAAAATATTAAGTATCCGCATAGTTTAATATTTTAAGTTTTAATTTTTGTTTATTTACTTATTCTATTTTAATTTTAATTTTAATTTTATTTTGGCCTTTATTTTAGTGTCTTCTTTTATTATATTTTGTTTTGACAAAAGAGATCGATCGTGCAAACGCTAACGCTTATGGACTAATAAAAGAAAATTTTGCAAAACAAACAAGTGCTCGGATTCGATGGGTAAATGTTTTTTAGGGATTGAAAATGCAAATTATTTTAAAGACCGAGGACTGAGAATGTATTTTCGGTGAATACTCGCGATGTTTTGACCTTATCGCGAGATAGGCTGACCCTATATATAAGGGAAACCTAAAATATCTTTCACTATTCACCAAACACTTTTATCTTTTACTCTCTCTTCTCTCTCATCTTCAAACATTCAAACCCTAAAATCTCTTCAAATTCTTCATCGATCCTCCTCATTTTTCTTCAATATGCCGTTGAATCCAGATTATCCTCCCTCGGTATAACATCAGAACACCATAAATCTTCTCATCTTTTTGTTTCTTGGTTCTCACGGATAAAGACGGCGGTTCATATGAACCGTCGGCTTGATCTAGAACAGATCTTCGTATATGGTGTTGATATTTGGATTAAGAACTGTTATTTATATCTTGTTTATCATCATTGTTAATTAGTTATAGTTTTAATTTGTAAAGTTTATAGATTTAGGGGTAATTGTTGTGTTCAAAGGTTCAATTGACTAGGAAAACCAAAGGGTTTTTGGTTCAAACTTTCCAGAAACCTAATTCAGGGTTGGGCGACTTCAATGGATGGAGAAGGAAACAAAATTTGATAAGTGGGATTTTATCGCATAATAAGTTTTTCGCTTCGCATGCCATGCGAAGCGAAATGGTTCTCCATGCGAAATTTTTCATGCGAAAAACTCACACTTGGTGAATTTTGGAAAAATGTCAGTTACTGATCTATTTTGAAAATTTGAACTGTTTGGACACTTGGACTGTTTTGAATTTAAAAATTGTGTATATTAGACTAGGTAACATATATAATATACATAATTAATTAACTACCACTAATTAATTAATTTATGTAATATGTATATACTTAAGGCTTTTATATATATGTATAACTTATTTGCTTTGTTTATTTTTAATGATGATTCTCATGATCTTACGATATGATTTCAGGGTCACAATTTGTTTTGTGCTCTCGAGTTACCGAAGGCCAGGAAGGATAAAGTTTTAACCTCTATGGTCAAGGGGCTCAAGCAATCACCCCTTGCACACACTATATCTGCTGACCCAGCCATGGTCTTAGACTTCTAGGCGTTTGCCAAGGTTGCCGATGACTCTCTATCGTTTACAACAATAGTTGCAAGAAAGGAATTGACTATTACTGAAGATGACATTCGAAGGTGTAAGACCCCGAATCCCGGAAATCCTACAGTTGGTAATCATATCCAAAAATTCCCAAAAATTTAAAGTCAAACCATTTCATCTTATTAAAATTCGAGTGATAAACAGCGGAAAATCACAAGTACTAAAACCAAGTTCCCAAAACCATAATTTAAATGTTTAAAGTAATAAATAAAAAGAAAACAGTTTTGCGTATTAATCTCCGTCTAGTTATGCCCTCAACCGTCCAAGCAGTCTCGAGCACGTCCAAGCGGTAAGCATCCTCCTCTAAACCTGAAACTCACACTAACATACACACAAAGTCAGCTTGAGCAGAGTGAGTTCAAGTTTTAATAATAGACATTTAAATAAATCATTCCAAGGGTTTAAATATAAAAACGGGATTATAAAACATTCCAAGAGTCTAAAATATAATACGGGATACGAACAGTTAGGCCATCATCAACACTAAGTATTCGTACTTAGACATCTATGTATATCCATTTATTTATATCCCTATAAATACCATCCAAGTAATAACATCAGGGTCGAGCACACGTACAACCCAAACACGTAACATCCCTATATAGATAACAATATATATATATATAACATCCACGTATAACATTCAGGGTCGAGCATACGTACAACCCAAACACGTAACATCCGATGATGATCATGCCACACGAGCCTCCCCCCTCACGGGCTTTTCAGGGCCCGCCATAGGATTTAAGAACCTGAGTCGTATAGTTTGGCCCGGCCAAGATCACCATTCAATAATAACATTCAGGGCCGAGCACACGTACAACACAAACACGTAACATCCGATGTTGATCATGCCACATGAGCCTCCCCCCTCACGGGCTTTTCAGGGCCTGCCACAGGATTTAAGAACCTGAGTCGTATAGTTTGGCCCGGCCAAGATCACCATTCAATAATAACATTCCGTAGTATATAACGACTACAACATTCGCCCAATATTGGGCATACAATAATATATATACATACACACATTCTATAACATTCTAAGGCCTACCAATACTGGCAAGCCTATGCAAAATAGTTTAAAACATTTCATCAAGTAAGAAAACACTTAGGTGTGCATGCTAGCCCAAAAGTAAAAAGAGTAAAAAGGGCATCATTAACTCACCTGAGATGAGCCACACAAATACCAAAGGGTTTGAGAACTTCAAAGCCAATCCACAGTTTACAAGCCTGTCGGATTGCACACAAAGATTACTAACTAAACGTACCGACTCGTTTATCCTACGAGACGTTCTAACATGATTTGATTGACCTAAAGTCTTGACATTACCAAATTCAATTACATTAGCCCCCGAGGCCATATATTTACCAAAACCACCCTTAGTTAATCCCGGGGACAAAGGGTTCCCAATTTGATTGACCTAAAGTCTTGACGTTACCAAATTCAATTACATTAGTCCACGAGGCCATGTATTTACCAAAACCACCCTTAGTTAATCCCGGGGACAAAGGGTTCCCAATTTGCCCCTGAAAGTTGTTGACTTTATCGAATACGCATGTTAACGGGTTGTTTAAGCACTTATATACTGACTCAGCCCCGTGTGGACAAAATTTAGTAAAATCATAGCCAACAAGTCCACACAACGCTACACGGGTTGGATGGGTCGGTAATTCGCAAGCACGATGCACAAATTACCAATAAACGCGAATTTGCGCCGTACCGACCCGTTTGAGTAACCGACAACCAATTCAGCCCCAGTAACATAAAAATATAGTTTTTCACAGCCAACAAATCATACTGAGGCTACAACATCCGAATTGGTTGTTAATTCCCTCAAACAACGCGCTAGACGCAACAATTGACAAACTAGACAACCGAAACCTAGTTTTCACTTCATCAACAGTTGACCAATCTAACGAATGCGAAAACTCATGATACTAAAGTATATTACACTAGACATACCTAAGAAGATGAAGAAGCATGAACTTCAATTATAACATCCCGAAAGATGCGAGAAAGGGCAGCCACCGGTTAAGCCTAAAACGAACTTATATGTCAGTAAACTGTTATCATCAAAACTCAACCCAAACGTGTTCAACAAAGGGTTTAATGGTGAAAAGAGATATACTAAGAGAGAATCGACCTTGAATTAGTCTCGGGAGGTCGGAGAATGGCTGGAACCAGCACGAAAATCGAGGATGGAGGCTGCAATGTGGGCGCCGATCGGAACAGGAAGGGAAGGAATGAGAAGTAGGCTAGGGTTTTCTTGTTATAATAAACAATTACACTCTAGTCCCTCAAACATGAAAAATGTGATAGCTTGGATGAAAGTTTAAATAATTTAACTTACGATAATGACAAGGAGGTCCCCGAAGAATGCCGGGTCAAACCCGATAAATATACAAACTCTACAACGTGCGTGTCGTTAAACGAAAATGTCGGGTGCTACATACTAATCTAACACTTTAAGTTATAAGAGGTGATGTCATGAGCAAAAGGATGGATAAATGGACTTTTAAAACGTATTACAAGTCTCTAATTTAGAAAGACGAAACCCCGACTTTTTGACAAACATTTATAAACGATCAAGCCGATTAACGAAATTTACGGGCGTTACAGAAGGGTGTTAAAGATTGATGACCAACCCGATTACAAGTTTGAGAGGGGTGATAGAAAGAAGCTGGTTGAATTTGTTGCTCAGATGGGATACGATACCGAGTGAAAAAGCCTTGAGAAGAAGCATCTCCCACCATACTGGGGATTTCTCTTCCACATAGTGATTCATTGCTTTGCTGATATACGTGGAGGGCTTGATAGCATGAGTGTAGACTGGGTCCGGATCATGTATGCTTTGACTGCTCAAGAAAAGTTCAACTATTCTCGAAGAATATTCCAATGTATGTTGGGGAATATTAGAAGTGGAGCCACATGGCTATTGTATCCTAGATTCGTACAGATGCTCCTGGATGATTTAATCCCTGATGTTCCAAGACCGGGATCAAAGAAAGCAAAAGACAAGAAATCTCATCCTGAGCCATATCATGTGAATGAGATCAAGCTGTCGATCTTTGGTGTGTTGCTCAGCACCAAAGGGAGGGGGCATCAGTATCAAGGACCAAGGCCGGGTCCTAAGTTTGGTTTATTTGAGGAGACACATTCTGCTGGGGAATAGGCGTCTGCTAAGGGTGAAGATGATGATGAACCTGAAGTTGAAGGTGAACAAGATTCCAGTGATGAGCCGGCCGAGAATCGAACAAAGGCCAAGCATGACTTAAAGAGGAAAGTGGCTGAAAAGAGCAAAGTGATAGAAATTGAGGAGGAAGAAGAAGACCAGCCGCCCCATCAAACAAAGTCGGAAGACAAAGATGATACAATTCAACACAATAGAAGTAAAAGATAGTTTCATTTCATTTACAAATATTACAGGAATAAAGGAAATACAACAATATTACAAATTACTCCTAGTCTTCCTTGGGGGCTTCCTTGCCTTCGGCTTCCGCGATCAACCGGTTCACATGAAGACGTTGCTCCCTAACCACGGTAGACTCGCGATGGTTCTCTTCAATATACTTCAGGATGTCAAAAGAAAGGTTATCAAAAGAATCCATCCGTGCCTCATATTCCTTTTGACAATCCTGACCGTGAAGCTCGAACTCGGAGGGCGGACGTCCCTCGCGATCCATGGAGTAACCCTCCGCAAAACCAGCCTGGCGGCCTACCCGCGAAGAGCTGACCAAGCTCAGGACCATCCTTGATAAGCCTGAAAATCTATTCCCAAGAAAGTCAATAATGATCTAAATTTGAGAATAAATCGAAATATTTACCTTGGGGATGCCATATTTCATAAACCAATGCCGCTCATCCGAAGCATTGGTGTAGACCACCTCCAGATCCTCCTTCTCCTTAGAAACAGAAGCAAGGAGATCGTCCTTTACCTTTACCTCCGCCGCAAGCCTCCGGACATCTTCGTCCTGGGCAGCGACAAACTTGACTTGAGCGGCCACCCGCTCCTCCAGGCGCTTGTTCTTCTCCTGGGCAGCCAGGAGAGCAGCTTCAGCCTTCCTGGCCTCAGCCATGGCGGCATCCCTCACCGCTTCATCCTCGTCCATACGCTGAACGGCGCGCTCAAGGTCACCTTGACCAATCACCATGGCTTAAATACCTCATGGCTAGTTGACAACATGTTAGCCAAGTGATAGCTAAGTGATTGAGCCAGACTAGCCTAGGTTTGAGAGTGTATCCTATTACACTCAGAGGGTGGGAGATAGTGCTCAAAGAACTCTTGGCACACACGCGGATCAGTGAATAGCGCGACAGGACCAAGATTCCATGAGTGGCGAAAGAGGGGGTCCCCTTGATTAGAGGACTCTGCCCCTTCACTCGTGGAAGCCGGGAGTTACAAATGTATCCTTTGGAGGTACAACCTCCGTTTCCACCACTATCTCGGGCGGTGGCATAAGAATGTCTTCAGGAGGCACAGCCTCGCTATCCTTATGCAAACCCTCCGGAGGCGGAGAAGGCGAACGTATAGCAGACGCAACTGCAGATGCGGAAACAAAAGTTAGAAGATACAACAAAAGACCATAAATACAAAGTACAGTTACCTTCGGGTGGGCGTACAACAGTCTGGCTCTTGACCCGGTCCTGAAGCCGGATCAGCTTGTTCTTCTTCGGGGGTTGTTCCTCACCCCCGACTTTGGAAGCCTCCCCACCGGCGGGATCATCGGCGTTCCTGGGTGCCTCCCCTCCAGCAGGATCATCAGCACCCCTAGATGCCTCCCCACCGGTGGGATCATCGGCATCTTGGTAATCTCCCTATCAGCAAGATCCTCATCCACGTCAGCCTCCCCACCAGCGGGTTCATTGGCATCGGAATCCCGGGTCAGGCCGGATACACCGGCCATGTATGCCCTCTTCTTACGGCGGGCAATATCTGCAGTAGCACACAACACGCCAGCGTAAATACTGTCTGGAGTACCGGGCGGGGAACCCTCACTAGTTGAATCCTCACTAGAAGATTCATCACTAGAAGAAAGGACTATCATCCCATCTGGATTCATAACACTAAGAGGCCGAGGGTTAAGAATGTACACACCTTGAGCCACCGCGGAATCGGTGACCACCGGCTCTATGCGGCCGCAGGTGGGAAAAATGAAGTTGCCCTTGAAGTGATCAAGGATGGGCTCTTGATACATCTCCAAAGGCATCTTGAACATATCTCCCACGACGGTGGGGATAAGAACCTCAAATAACAAACACTCCCCTGCGAGGAAAGGAAACACACTTTTTAAGGAAAAGCATAAAAAGTACTAATAGGTGCAGGAGAGAAGCTTACGTCCGTCATCACGGGAGAAGTATGCTGCTCCGTAGGATATGGCCAAAGGTGGCTCATCCCCACCTGAACCAAAGCGAACTCAGGAATCAGGACCATAGGGGTAGGAGTCCGCGTCAACTCCTGGAACCACTCCTCACCCTCGGTGTCAGCAACAGGAAAGGAGAACTTAGAGGTTAGCGAGCGGCGGGTCATGGCCAGCGGAATAACGTCCGCATTGATCCACAAAAATTTGTTTTTCCACTCGTGAACGCTCCTCGGAGGCTCAGTACTTATCGCCCTTCCATGGACGGCGAAGCTAAACCAAGCGATCTACAGTAGGCTTTATTTCCAGAGCCCTGCAGCAAAACTCGAAATGTTGGAGCCTCATTACTCCGAACGGATGCAACTGGGAGATATGAATCCCAGTTGCAACCAAGAAATCACCTAAAAACGTGGTGATGGGCAACCGGAAGTTACCTGTGGCGAAGGATTCACCGTACAAGGCAATTTTTTCGGCAGGTGGCTGATCGGCAGTGGAACCCGGAGAAGGGAGCTCCGGCCCCCACTCCGGCGCTAACTCGTACAGGGTAACAATATCCTCAAAGTCGGCAACCTTCCAGTTTATGCAAACATTCTCTACAAGCCCATTAGAGGAGTCTTGCTTGATTTCCCGACCTCTCTTCATACCTTTCTTACTACCAGCCATGGATGATCGAAACGATAAGTCAGAATGAAGATGAAGAAAGAAGAAGATTAATAGAAATTTTTGCTAGTTTCAGAAAGTGGAACGCCTCCCCCTATATATACACACCGCAATTAATGCGAAGAAAGAGGGATCCAGCTCACGTACTGAAACCATCCAATGGCAAAGAGACACGTTAGGCGGGAACTGAACATAATAATTTTGAATCAGCCGCCTAAAAACTCGTACACCAACCTGGAGCACCACTCCTGACACGACTCAGACAGGAGACGTCACATAGCATACACTTAAATAGTACCCCAGTTCAAAAGCAACAGGAATACTAAAGGACTAGTAGTTGCAACCCGCGACAAAAGACAGATGTCCATAATTCCACCCGTCACATCGACTCTCGGAAGCAACAATGGACTGGGGGGGACTTATAGAGGGAGGGTAGCAAAGCTTCCCACAGATCCCTTATTCCACCCGCAGATCGTCAAAGACATCCACATCACACGGATCCATCAACCAACCCGCAGATCGCCAAAAGACATCCGCACAAGGAATAAGTGGACGGGTAAAGCCATCCACAATCCAAGACACTTCGTGGAACTCCATCATAACCCGCGGATGGTCACGCGAGTATCCGCGAAAGGAACCCACAAACAAACTCAAGGGACTCATCACACGTATGATCCCCCCACGTGATATGGAAGAGCAATTGTAACAAACTACTTCGAGAAGATCCCCTCAAAACCTCCTGATAGCGACATCGGCCAATGGAAAGAAGACACCTGGACACGTAATGGCCATCCCACGACGTGCACAGGTAATGGCTATACCATAAACGGGTCCAGGCTATCACATCCAATAAACGCCCGACACGTGTCCGTTCAGGTAGAGAGGGAATAACGTGATAGAGACAACTCCACCAATCACCTTCCCTCCCCCTTCGGCTATAAATACGAAGACCATCTCTTCAAGGTATTCATATGTACTCTCAAGCCTTAAGCAATTACATATTGAGTCCTACTTTACTCCGTTAAAAGTACGATACTTATTCTCACGTCGGAGGGTGGTTACGGGAAGACCCCCCACTCTGTCCTTCCCGTAACGAGACTCAACGGTGTTCTATTTTGCAGGCATCAGCTTGGATCTGTTCTCAGTACTTCAGTATACTCACATCTATGGAAATACCCGACCGAACTACACAGTTCGATCTAGTGTTTCTTCAAAATGGAATCTGTAACTTGCACTTCGAATTAAACATTTCATCTTCACCTTATTATCCCAATACACGTGACAAAAAAACATGAAACGATTTTTAAAATACAAATCAAACTTCAATCACAACATGGAGAGAGAGAAAGAAACAATGGAAAGAGTAGGAGCCGGTATACTTCTCCGGCGCCCCTCTGTTGACGGCGACAACGACGGACGATAATAGCGGTGAAAATACATGGTAGCGATCAGCGGGATAGCGGTGGTCCTTTGGCAGTATTGGTGACGAAGCAACAGCTGCTAGCGGGACGAGATGGTCGGAAAAAGAGTTTCTCGGTGAAAGGTAGCCACCGGGTCTGAACATACATGCCCTGTTTTGGCTTTAATCGAGTTTTGAGGACGCGCTTAGGGCTGCCTCATGCATTACAAACTGTCCTAGCCAAGGAACATTGGCGGTGGTGACATCTTCCGGCCATCGGAAGTGATAGAACTCGTTATCCGACAGCGGGGGACGGCTGCTCCTGATGGTTTAAGGTGGTCAACGCGAGGGGCGAGAACAATCCAGTGACAGGTCTCTAACCTTAACATGAGTGAGGTATAAATAACCGATTAATTATTTCTTAACTCATATTTTAATCAGACTAACCCGTTAAATCGTTGCACGTCCGGCTGAGCTCTCGTTAAAATGAACCGAACTAACTTAAAATAATATAGCCCGGCAAGTAAATAAAAATAAATGGCAGCAACCTATATTAGATTAGCGAACCGGATATTTGACAAGTTGATAAGACCGAATATGTTATAGTTTGATAGAAATGGGTTATAAGTTTGTTCTTTTCAAAACTAGAGTATATACAGTTGCTAAAATGTTGGTACAGGCTCTAAACTCACGCATCCATTTCATTCAGTAAACAAATAGAGGCGTATGCCGAACAAGAATAATGAAGATTAGATGCCAAGAAGATTAGTAGAACCTAACACATGTATTCAGGTACTATGTGGATAACAATTTGGATTAGCGATGTAATGAGAATGCCTAAAAATAGAGGCGTATGTCGAACAAGAATAATGAAGATTAGATGCCAAGAAGATTAGTAGAACCTAACACATGATTGCAGCAGTGTCAGAGATAAGATAGTTGTGTAGTTACACTTTGTCTTAAATACATAGTGTAAACGTTATAACTTATTTTAACCAATAATATTCCGTTACTTACCTTTGGTACCAATCTGTCCCTGAAACTCCCAGACCCCCATGGCAGGGTGTGACAATTACAATCATTGTACACAAGAGTTTCGCAAATCAAAATCATCCCAAAACTATTAAATTAACTAATACATATAAATTGTTTTTTATTTTATTAAACTAAAATATAACTAATGTCTTACATCTTCAATCATCCCATGTAACTACCAGCGATATGCGTAAAAATAGATATATTTTGTCAACAATAATGTTGAGCAAGTAATCACAAGTTTTGAGATATATATAATAATAAAAATAATAATTCCTTGTGATAATGTGTATTACATCAACTAGCAAAACATAAAATAAAAGTGTCTTTTCAACATGCCACTAGATTTGGACAAGTTTACTCGGACGGCGTATGATCATACTAACTAGGAGGATGAGGATAAGATACCAACCAACCATAAAATCTGTAAATACATAGTCATATAACATTTAACAACTAATCGAGCGAATGTTTAAATGAGTACTAGTTTAATAAACTTGAAGTGTTCAACAAGTTCTAGAATGAGTAAAGATTCTACAACCTTTTAGTTTAAACTTTAGGTAGATCATTTTTAGAAAACAAAACGGGATAAAATATTGTAATCGTCTGTTTTAAAAAGAAATTGGATTTCCTTTTACTTGCTTTTTAATAAAAATGCACTATAGGTGTGTGTGTATAGGGGTTGAATCTAGAGAGAACCCTTTTAAATGAGAGAAGTAGAGAACTCTATTAAATCAATTAGTTTTACTTAATAAAAGGGGAAAATCATGGAGAAGAAGAAAAAAAGGAAAAGGAAAACATGTTTACACAGAAAAGGGTAACTTCGGTATTAAGAAATTTCTTATCATATTCCCGCTCACAAATATCACTTTCACACTCTCTATCTCTCTATCTCCCTGCTTCTCTCTACCCGCTTCCTCACCATCTAAAAACCTAGGGTTTCATCCAAAATTCGTCCAAATTAACGCGATTACACCAAACAACACCACCAGGTAATCGTCTATACAAGCTATTACATCGATGTTGCGGTGGTTGTTCGTCTACCTCACTGTCTATACAGCCGATTACATCGACGGTGATGCGGTGCTTGTTCATCGACGGTGAATCTAACCGGTTCTCTGTTTTTATGTTTTATATTTGCAAATCGAGTAACAATATGCTGATTATAGAGTGTATACGTTTGATTGCACATATGCAGTACACGAGTTATTGGTGTATTACACATAATCGAAGCAATATGCGTTGTTATTGTGTGTTTTGGTTGTAAATCAAATATTAACGTGTGTATATTAGTTCACATATGTATTATTCTCTGTGTTTGTGTTTTATCTTTGTAAATCGAGTAATGACCTGTTGATAATAGCTCGTATATGCCTAATTGCATGTATGTAGTACATGAATCATTGATATATTACACGTAATCAACGCAAGTATATGATGTTATTGTGTGTCTAGTTTGTAAATCAAACATTAATGTGTGTATATCAGTTCACATATGCAGTATACTCCGTTTTTGTGTTTTGTTTCTGTAAATCGACTAACAACCTGTCGGTGGTAGCTCGTAATTGTTTGACTGCACATACGTAGTACATGAATCATTGGTATAGCACACATGATAGACGCAATATATGTTGTTATTATGTATTTGGTTTGTAAATCAAATATTATTGAGTGTACATTAGTTAACATATGCACTGCGTTTTTTTTAAACCAATAAAGTTACTATTTGCTTGATTGCATATATGCAATACATGTTTAATGCGACTGATTTCGCTTGTTTGAACATATAATTGTCGTATGTTACATATCATATGTGTTTACAATGGTCATGCGCATCACATTAAAATATACATTTGTACTTGTGTTTTTTTGTATACACGAATGATATAACTGACAAAGGAATAGTAATGAATGGTATGGTATTTGTTAAGGTGCAATTATATGAAATATATGTAACTTTCAGTCTGTTTATTAACATGTAGTCATAATGCATATAGGTAATAACAAAAAAAAAGTAGACGAAATTTTGAAGATCTGGCTTGCTAAAAGCTCGCTTACACAAATATTTCGTTTGCATACACATGTTTATCCTAACAAAAGACGATGATGTTAAAACTTGCAGGAAAAAAAACAGATAGCGACCGACCTCGCAAAGCCAATAAAAACCAATAATGGACAGTGAAGCGCAGGCAGAGCGCGTTACAAAGAAGCTAACTGTTGTATATAGCAGAGGAAAAACTAAAAAACAGCTGTCTGATGATAACAAGTCAAGTAAGTTATATTGTTTATTTGTTTTTTCATTACTTAAAAGTACATTTGTTCAAGTATACATTTTCTTTTTATTTTTAATTTGAGAATTTTTTTTTCTTACAAAAAAACAGAGAAAACAAAGACGATTCCACAAAGAGGACATAAAAGAAGCAGCAGTTTCAAACAAGGAATAGTGTTGGACGCTGAAGATGCAAATTCAGGTACAAAATAACAAAAAAGTATCAGATTTGTTAGCATGTAACTATATACATATATAACGTTACGCGTGTTTTACAGTAAAAAATACATCAAGGTCATCAAAACGCGCATGCGTATCGAAGCGCGAAACATTGTTTGATGAGGTATCCAACGGTGAGAACAAGCATGACAACGAAGGCGAGGACATGGAAGCCGTGAAAGGTATGAACCTTACAAAAAACGACAATTTATGTTATGGTATACACATTATATACGTGATGCATATATGCATTATATGAAGCATTACACTTATGCATTACCATTCTGTGTGCATAGCACATACGCGTTACTGGCATGTCAGACGTTATGCGGATCCATATATGTGCAACGCAGACGTATTATCTGCATTATTAATGTGATACATACATGCATTACATGATGAAATGCGCATATGCACTACCCGCTTTATTTAACGTTTATGCTGAACTACTGTAATAAGTATACGCATCACTTGTATTACATGCATTATTAACGTGATACGTACATGCATTACATTATGAAATGCATACCGCTATATTTAACATTTATGCGGAACTACTGTAATACGTATATGCAGCACTTGTATTATCTGCATTTTTAACGTGATACGTATGTGTATTATAGGACGAAATGCACATATGCACTACCGTCGTGGTTAACGTTTATGTAGAACTACTGTAATATGTATACGCAGCACTTATGTTACCTGCATTATTAACGTGATACGTACATGCATTACATGATGAAATGCACATATGCACTACCGCTGTATTTAACGTTTATGCGGAACTACTGTAATATGTATACGTAGCACTTGTATTACCTGCATTATTAATGTGATACGTACATGCATTACATGATGAAATGCACATATGCACTACCACTGTATTTAACGTTTATGCGGAACTACAGTAAAATAGTGTACGCAGCACTTGTGTTACCTGCATTATTATTGTGATACGTACATGCATTACATGATGAAATGCACGTATGCACTATCACTATATTTTTAACGTTTATGCGGAACTACTGTAATACGTATGCACTACCGCTATAAATGTGGGTTTTTAATGAAGAAGGGTAAATTTGGAAGATACACAAAAACAAAATTGGTCTTTCTTCTCTTCTCATTCACTCATCGCAGCAGACCAACAAACCTAGGGCTTTTGAAATTCTTACAATCGATCATGTGTTTCATTTAATCGACTATGAATTCATGTATAAAAATGAAGAACACGATCAGGTAAACAATCATATCGGTCAATTTCACACATTATCAACATAAATTAGGCGTATTACAATGAAATCATGTTTCCCTGTTTTTGTTTTTTCTTGTTAATCGAACAACATAAGAGATTTATACATCATTAAAGCGTGTGTCATGGAAATTAGGGTTTACTAAAAGCAAGTTCACGACGGAATTAGGTAGAGGTATTGACTGTTTTGTTAATTTTTTGGTGAGTTTTTATGTAGATCTTGCTTGATGCGGTGATTTGTTTATGCTATATGATATTTATCTGTTTGAGATATGTTTTTTATGATAGGTTTGCTTGATAGATTGGTGACTGAATTAATCTCTGTATATTGCTAGCTTTAATTGATTATTAGTTGTCGTGTAATGGTTTTTACAACCTGTTTTGGTACTCATGTGGATTTATTAATGATTTGTGATGGAATCGTTTATCAGTTTCATTTCATTTTAATTAAATCTTATCACTGTTTAATCTATCGCAAACTGTTATAATGGAACTCTTAAAATTAAGAGTTAAGTGCCATTTTAGTACCTGTGGTTTGTTCAATTACGCAACTTTAGTACCGTTTTTGATTTTATTGCAAATGGCTACCTCAATTTTCTAAATCTTGCAATTTTAGTACTTTTTTTTAAACCTGTGTATTTTATCCGTTAAGTTAGGGATAATTTGCTAAGATTATTTTTTCTTTTGAACGTTTATATCTCGTAAAGCCATAAATTCCCAAATAATAACATCAAACTGAACTCTAAATCCCCAAGCCCTTTCTCTTCAATCAATCCATTGATCAAAACCCTTTCTCCACATCATTTGTACCAAACTTGACCGTCGACCTTCTTTCTTTAACGGCCGCTTCACGATTTCCTCCTCGAGATGGGTAAAGCTAGCAGACTACTTCATCTTCACCGACGGCCTCATCAGATTGTTGTTATCTGATATGTTCTGACCACCACTCTTCAGCCGGCTGTACACCTCATCCAAACACTCAAACTCATCGGCGTTCTCTTCTCCAGCGTGATTTGGATCAACATTAAACAGTGCATCTCCGTAGGCACGAATATTGTCGGAATCTTAACCGGCTGTATGGGTTTCAACAAAAAATCGATTACCAGTGATTATTGGATTGGGTTTGTGGAATCGTAAGGTGTAGTCGGTGTTCCATCGGAAAATTGAAATGCGATGGCGGAGGTGGCGGCGTCGCCGGCGTGTATTGGATCTGGGTTTGTGGAATCAAAGTCAACTTGTTGGTAATCAAGAGACTGATTGGATACATGCTTTGGATGTCAAATGAATCGATGATTAATGAAGAAGAAAGGGTTTAGGGAGATCTGGGTTTGATTGATGTTTTGATTTGGGGACTTAAGGATTTAGAAATATAAGCGTTCAAACAGAAAAGAAAAAAGTAAAGAAGAAAATCAAGTTACCAAATTACCCATAACTTAACGGATAAAAAGACGAGGTTAAAAAAAGTACTAAAATTGCAAGTTTTAGAAAACTAAGGTAGCTATTTGCAATAAATTCAAAAAAGGTACTAAAGTTGCGTAATTGAACAAACCACAGGTACTAAAATGGCACTTAACTCTAAAATTTAATGAAGGTGAAATTGTATTTTTGTTTATTGATGTTAATACATATATGCAATATATATTAAGATACTAATGTTAAGCTGTGATGATACTGGACAAGGAATACAAACCTGGGCATGTAATACGTGTGAGCGAGGAACAACTATTAGCTAATTCAGAAACGCCGTTGCGAAATCGAACATAAATAAGAAGAAAAAATAGCAAGTAAGCGTTTGTAATGTTTAATTTCACACATTATTTCATTGCTTATGTTTGTTATGCACCTAATCGAGCATAGATAGAGCTACCGCATTCGTTGTTCTGTTGTATTACATATATGCAATACCATTGTATTATATGTATATGCATTACCGATGTACACGTGATACATATGTATTGAATATATACGTGGTTCTGTTATATTACACATATATGCAATACAACATATTACATGTATATGCGTTAATGATATACACGAAATATAGATGTATTACATATACGAAATATAGATGCATTACAAATATGCAATACACATGTGTATTGCATGTTTTCATTACTAATGTATTACGCATATATGAAGTTATGTTATATTACATATATGCCATTACATACGTATGCGCAGTTCTGTTAATTACATATATGCAATACGCATGTACATAAGTAAAGGCATTACGTAGTGCGTATTGAATATATTTTATGTTGTAGGCATACGTATTGAGACATATTGCATACAAATAGTACATAATGTTACATACATCTAGTTATATTTCATTTATGCATTACTGTTGTAATACATATATACAGCACTACTGAATTATATATATGCAGTACTACTTTATTGCATATATACAATACTACTCTATTACTTGCAGATATTAACTGCCGACTTTAGTTTATAATCAGATGATAAAGCTTAAAGAAAATAAGGTATAACAAAATGTAAAATGATATATTGGAAAAGAAACTAGAGAAGGTCAAAAGGTCAAGAAAATTGAAAATGGTGACATTGCTGGACGAGGAATATGAGCACGGCGAAGAAAATGATGAGAGATGACGGT
>NW_027502178.1:0-50014 GCF_021521415.1 Bidens hawaiensis
AGTGATATATAATCTAATAACAAAACCTAAAAGCGTTTCGGAGTATGTATTCTCCCCCAAGTGAAAAGCGTTTAAAAGAGTTAAAAGGGGAAACGTGAAACTCACTGTTTGCGAAGAATTCCAAAAACAAGTCACCCAAGTGATGCGCGTCACAAAAAACCCTCACTAGCGTTCTAAAACAACAAGGAGATTTTCTAAGTGTTGGAACTATTATCGAGTCTCTAGACTCGGCACATAATACCTATGCATAAAATTCGTTTCGTGTTTCGTTTGTGAATTGTGTGTGTCTCAACAAACACATTCGTGATACGTTACATGTGCGAACAACTACTTACACATCATGTATTAATATTGTACATTACTAGCAATTATTCCCCGCAAGGGCAATTTGGTCAAAACATAACAATTATCTAGTACTTAGCACGTTTCATGTATTTTCACAAAGTTCAGCAGCTAGTTTCATCAAGACAGAATTTTACTTGAAAGATTACTCTATTCAACAGATCATAGCATCTCAATTAATTCCCCAAAAATCCTCACAAAAACATACATGAGTTAGGTTTCCAGAACATATTTTATTGTATTTTTATTCCACATAGATTTCTCACAATGACCAAAACATTACAGCAAACTCACAGCAGTCAAAATCATGCGCAACAGAATGTTATTTGTTATTCCCGTTAAATGAAAAATCCAATTAATACAAGACCAATTGGGTTAGGTTCTTAACTCAACAATTTAACTTCCAGAAGTGGAACCAACCCATTTGGTCTTGTAGTTCATGAGATATGATAATTACAAAACAACCTAACAGCAGGTCTCACAATTAAGATTTGCACTTCAGTTTGTAAAATAATAAAAGTTAACTTTTACTCGTCCAAAAATTACAATTTTGGACTTCATAGAAACTAGACTCAACATAGTACCCTGTAGTGTTAACAACCTCGACCAATTTCCACATTAACATTTAGTTACAGTTGTCTAAACATAACTTACAATCTGTCCAGTACCAGTTTAGACCTTTAATCACATTTAAATCGTTTGAACAACCAAAACACCTCCAAATTAGGTGTGGTTGGACTTTCTGAAAACTAGACTCAGAGTACTACCTTGTAGACTCATAAATAGCTCAGTTTGCTTTTATATTCAACAAGTTACATGTCGTTCAAGTTTAACTATCTCTGCTATCAAAACTCAGCAAGCACAAACAATCATCTAACATGCATCCTAAGCATACGACATAACTCCAACATGCAATAAACATCAATAATTATAAAAATCAGTAGTAACCCTCTAGGGTTTACAAACAATCAATGATTCAACAATCTTTCACCGTTCAAAATCACATATGATCATCAATATCAATAACCAACACATAATCAATCATCATCTAGCATAAATCAACCCTAGTTCATCTTATTCATCAATTTTCGTGACCTAGGGTTTTAGATTAACCCCTTCAAGATCAAAATTAAACATGTAAAATACATAGGATAGTTGTTTATACCTTCCTAGCACCTTAATCTTCAACCAAACTTGAAAAATCTTGTGTGTATGTGTGTGTATGATTGACGGCAGCCAGGGAGCCAAGGGGGAGGGGGGCCGATCGGTGTGAGGGAGGGAGAAAGAGAGTTAGGGTTTTGTTTATTATTAATAATAATATGTTACACATAGGTCCCTCAACTTTTAAGTATTACTTTTCTAGCCTAAAGTAACTTGTTGCATCTTGAGTTAGGTGTTTTAAACAATATTATCAAATAGCACATAAGCCTAACACATAATTATCACATAATTATTGTTTAGTTGTTTTTCGTTTATTCACCAATGGTATGCGTCAACTCGTTTGTGTTTCGGTGCAATCCTGAAAGACTACACATGTAGTAATTGTCAAGCGTCATTTAAACCCTAGTTTAAATGTAATGAGATGTGCGTTATAGATCAAGTGATCTTAAGTTTGAATTGACGGAGTTTGAGTTAACGGAGTTAACCTGAAATTGACGAGTGTCACAAAGGACGACTCAGGTAACGAGGTCACCACCCGGCCGGTAACTTGGTGGCGCATTTGTATTGATTATCGAAAACTGAACGCGGAAACATCGAAAGATCACTTTCTGCTTCCATTTGTTGATCAAATTGTTGAAAAGCTATCTTGTCAAAAATTTTATTGCTTTTTAAATGGATATTCCGGGTATAACCAGATAGCTATTCATCCTGAGGATCAGGAGAAGACTACGTTTAAATGCCTGTATGGCACATTCGCGTTTAGGCTAATGCCATTCGGGCTATGTAACTCCCCTGCCACCTTACAAAGGTGCATGATGAGTATCTTTTCAGATATGGTGGGGGAGTCTTTAGAAATATTTATGGATGATTTTTGGATTTTTGGCACATCTTTTGAGTTATGTTTAAATCAACTCGAAAGAGTTTTGAAAAGATGTGTTGAAACAAACTTGGTTCTTAGTTGGGAAAAGAGCAATTTCATTGTCCAAGATGGAATTGTATTGGGCCATGTTGTGTCGAGTCGTGGGATCGAGGTGGACCGGGCTAAGGTCCAAGTTATTTCTACTCTACCTCATCCCACGAATGTCAAAGGCATTAGATCGTTTTGGGGGCATGTGAGTTTTATAGACGGATTAGTAAGGTTTTTGTGATATTACCAAACCCTTATGTAATTTATTGCTTAAGGATGCCCCGTTTGACTTTAATGATGAATGTGCTAAAGCCTTTGACATTTTGAAGTCAAAGTTAGTTGAAGCCCCGATCTTTCAATCACCTGATTGGAGTTTACCTTTTGAAATAATGTGTGATGCAAGTGATTATGCGGTCGGGGCTGTTTTGGGTCAATGGGTTTACAAGAAACCCGTTGCCATATACTATGCGAGTAAAACTCTCTCAGATGCTCAATTAAATTACACAATAACCGAGAAAGAGTTTACTAGTAGTAGTATATGCTCTAAACAAATTCAAATCATATATTCGGGGAAGTAAAGTTATCATTTATTCTGACCACTATGCAGTTAGATACCTCATGGATAAGAAGGATGCAAAACCGAGGCTCATCAGATGGGTTTTGCTGCTGCATGAATTTGATCTAGAGATTTTGGACAAGAAAGGAAGTGAAAATTCAGACCACTATTTGGGGAAGTAAAGTTATCATTTATTCTGACCACTATGCTCTAGTAAAGTTATCATTTATGTTGCACATCACTTGTCACGCATTATAGTGGAAGATGGGAACACAGACGGGACCATTAACGAGTCCTTCCCGGATGAGCACATCTTGGGAGTCTCACAAAATCCCTGGTTTGCTCATATTTTTAATTTTAAAGTTTCAGGTGACCTACCGGAGCATTAGCCGAGGAGAAAGAAGAAACAGTTGATTTCCCAAGCTAAACAGTACATTTGGGATGATCCAGACTTGTTCAAGATTGGTGCAGATCAGATGATCAGACGATGCAAACCCGAAGAGGATGTCAGATCAGTGTTGGAACACGCACATTCGTCTGCGTGTGGTGGTCATTTTAGTGGCCAGAAAACCGCACGAAAAGTTTTAACGAGTGGTTTCTTTTGGCCATCATTGTTTAAGGATGCTCACGAGTTTGTGACACATTGTTTAAAGTGTCAACAACTCGGGAGCATTTCTAAGAGGGACGAGATGCCCTTGAACCCGATCCTAGTTGTTGACTTTTTGATGTTAGGGGATCGATTTCATGGCCTGTTTCTGAATTCGCACGGTAATTTGTACATCCTAATAGCCGTTGACTATGTGTCTAAATGGGTTGAGGCAATAGCCACTAGGACAAATGATCACATAGTCATTTGCAATTTCGTTCAAAGAAATATTTTTTTTCAAGATTTGGAGTCCCTTGAACCATCACAAGTGATGGGGGATCTCATTTTAGGAACTTTAAATTCGGGAAATTGCTTAAACGATATGGTGTTGATCATAGATTAGCAACTCCTTACCATCCACAAATGAGTGGACAAGTGGAGGTTTCCAATAGGCAAATTAAACAAATTTTGCAGAAAACCGTTCGGGCGAACCGAAAGGATTGGTCAACTAAGTTGACCGATGCTCTATGGGCCTACCGAACCGCATATAAAATGCCAAATGGAACCACTCCTTATAGACTTGTGTATGGAAAGGATTGTCATTTACCGGTCGAAATTGCACAAAGAGCGTTTTTGGGCTACTAAACAGGTTAACATGGATTATGGTGATGCAGGTAAGGCGAGAAAATTGGCTTTGTGCGAGATAGAGGAATTAAGAGACAAGGCATATGATTGCACCGTCCGCTTACAAGGCAAAGATGAAGAAAGTTCACGATGCTAACATCCGGTTGAAGAATTTTGAAGTTAGTCAAAGAGTTTGGCTATACAACACAAGAATGAAGCTCTTCTCGGGTAAGTTGAAAAGAAAGTGGACGGGCCCATATTCGATTGTAAAAGTCGGGGATCATGGTCAGTACGAGATTGAAGACTTTGATAATCATTTGAGGCAAGTGGTAAATGGCTATAGACTGAAGCTATATTTGGAGATGAAAGACATACACGAGATGGATGAGGAATCGGTGAATTTCGTTATGACTTCACCGGTTTATGAAGACAATTGAGTTCGAGGCTGTGACATTCGTCAAATTCAGATCTCGAATTATATTCGTTTTTGTAAACTTTTAATACGTAAACCTAGCTCAACATTTTAGAACTTTAGTTATTTATTATATAATATTAATGTTTGTCATAATATAGTGTTGTTAAGAAAACCATAAGAGGTTCAAACGGATTTTCGTAAACTCGTTATAAACTTTGGAAACCTTTAAACTTGTGTAAAACAACGATTGAAACTTGAGGGGCCAGTTTTGAAAATATATAATACATATAACACTATCCTAACCCTAACCCTAACATTATTAACACCCAACCTCCATCTTTTTCTCCCTCTCTTTCCCTTTTTCCGGCCGCCGCCGCCACCACTGCCGGCGCCACCTCCGGCCACCATCTCCGACCGCATCACCACCATCCCAGCCACCATCTCAACCCGACACCACCACCCTATCTTTTCCGACGAGCCCCCTACCTCCGACGAGCTTTTTACTCCTCCGGCCGCGTTTCCGGCGAGTGTTTTTGTCAATGAAACTTATTGAGAGTGTTTTTATCAATGAAACTTCAAAAATTCAAGAACTTGAACGTGTGTATGCTCAAACAAAAACATCAGTTCAATCTGACCCATTGACTAAGGCAAAACAACTTTTAAAACAAGCTAAGAAAATTAACTTTGTGAAGTCAACTGGGACAGATACACTAAAAAGTTTTTCGAACTGTTCTAATTTAGATTTTTATTTAAAGAAGAAATCTGAATTATCTGATGAGTTTGCTAAGAGCTTGACTAAAAATGTGAGTCATCTTCAACCGTCTGCATCATTTATTCCAATTACTTCTCAACATTATCATGTAGACATGCGAAGTTGTTTTCTTTGTGGTCAACAAGGTCATGTTGTGAGAAATTGTAGTCAGCAGAACTATCAGAATCTTCATCCTTTTATCAAGGAAAAATCTAAGCCAATTCCATTGGTCAAGGAGATTTTGAAACGACCTGTGTCGTATGCTGATGATACTCATATTTTATTCTCTAATGTGAATCCTCGGAAGGTTCTTCATGTCAATGAGACATACGGTCAAGTGAAACCAAAATTCGTTCCAACTGAACCCATATGTCAAAACAAGAATTCAAACATTGTTCAGGCAGGTTACTTAAGATGAAAGTCTAGGAAGCCGGTAACTTATTCACAAGTGGCTGAACAACAATTGAAATCTGTTAAAGTTAATGATCAAAGAGAAAACCAAAAGGTGCCCAAGACTGAGGCCTGGGCTTCCTTTTTGAACTAATCACTTTTGTTTGTGTGTAGGGTTCATCCAAGACCATTTCTGGTGAAAACTGGATCATGGATAGCGGATGTTCTCGTCATATCACTGGAAATCTCAACCTCTTATCAAATGTGAGAAATATTCAAGGGGGTTATGTAGCGTTTGCAGGGAATTCTGGGGGCATGATCACACAAGAGGGTGAAGTTTCAAATGGTCACATTACGTTTGAGAAAGTGAATTATTGCAACAAAGTTGATCATAACTTATTGAGTGTATCGCAGATTTGTGATAAAAAGTACACTGCGATACTTACTGAAAAAGAATGTCTTATCTTGAAACCGGGTTATGTTATTCCCGAGGACATGATTGTCATGCGATCACCATGATCAATGATATTTATGTCTTAAATATGAGTTCTAAAGTATCCACATCGATCGAAACATATTTTGTCTCGAAAGCAACCGAGAAAGACTCGATTCTATGGCATCGTAGAATGGGTCACATACATGTCAGAAAGATGAATTATTTAATGGCAAATGACTTAGTTGAGGGTGTCTCGTTAAAGAATTTTAAGTTATCCGATCACTGCGTTGCATGCAAAAAGGGCAAGCAGAAGAAGAAGACACATCCCTCTAAGTTATTGAATTCCATTGATACTCCTCTTGAACGACTTCATATGGATTTATTTGGTCCAGTGAATCGTGCGAGTATTTCTGGAGACTGGTATTGTCTTGTAGTGACTGATGATTATTCAAGATACTCCTGGGTGTTATTTATGAGTTCGAAGGATCAAACACCGGTTTTGGTACAAAATCTTATTACTAAGATCGAATCACTGTATAAACAAAAGGTGAGGAGAATCCGAAGTGATAATGGTACTGAATTCACAAACACTATATTGAATTTCTTTTGTATTCAAAAGGGATTTAACCGAGAATATAGTGCACCTTATGTACCTCAACAAAACGGTGTTGCTGAACGGAAAAATAGAACTCTGATTGAAGTTGCACGCACAATGCTCGCTGATTCAAAGCTTCCTGTCCAATTCTGGAATGAAGCAGTGAATACAGCTTGTTATACGCTTAATCGAGTTCTAACTGTGAAACGCCTCAAGAAGACAAGCTACGAGATCTTAAAATATAGAAAACCTAATTTAAAGTACCTGGAACCATTTGGGTGTCCGTGTACTATGTTGAAGAAGGATTCGGGTAAATTTGAAGAAAAAGCTATCGAAGGTTATCTCTTGGGATATGCATCTCCAAAGAAAAGGGTTTTTAATGTACACAACTCCTCCTCAAGGGAAAGGTCCAGACTGGATGTTTGACTACAATAATTTATTTAATTCATTTACTCCTTCGACTGAACATATTGATGAAGATCTGGTTCGAGCATACTTTGAAGATCATTTGACCATTCCAAGATCTTCAAGTTCTAATGAAGTTGAAGCTAAACCAGATGCTCCAACTGAAGAAGCTCAAGTTGTTTTTCCAGTTGCTATTGATAATGTTTCTACTTCTTCTGATGATGATCAAGCTGAAGTTCAAGTTATTGATCTTGACAGTGATAATGTTTCATCTACCGAGTTGGGTGAACATTACACTAACTTATTTGATAATGTTGTTGTTCCTGAGAATCCCACTCTTCGGATTCATGGATATCATCCACAGGAAAATATCATTGGAGAACTTGATGTGGGCGTTCGTACACGTCATCAAGTTGCTTCATCAAGTGATAATAATATATTGTGTGCTTACACTAACTTACATTCTTCGGGAATTGTGAATCTTGCTAAATTCTCTTGCTTTCTATCTCAAGTTGAGCCAACGACAGCTCGTAAGGCACTTGAAGATCCTTCTTGGGTAGAATCTATGCAAGAAGAATTACAGCAATTTGCACGTTTAGGTGTTTGGGACTAAATAGACAAACCTGCTAGAGTCAAGAAAGTCATTCCGACTAAGTGGGTATTTAAGTGTAAGAAGGACGATCGAGGGGTGATTGTCAGAAACAAAGCACGTCTAGTGGTGCAAGGTTTTCATCAGCAAGAGGGTATTGATTCACAGAGGTATATGCTTCAGTTGCAAGATTAGAGTCGATTCGAATCTTCCTGGCTTATGCAGCTTAAAAGAATCTCAAGGTCTATCAAATGGATGTTAAAAGTGCTTTTCTCAATGGTAAATTACACGAGGAAGTGTTTGTCCAACAACCACCTGGTTTTGAAGATCCTGATTATCTGGACCGTGTTTACCGATTAAACAAGGCCCTGTATGGTCAACATCAAGCCCCGAGAGCTTGGTATGGCACGCTCGCCGACCATCTGACAGATAATGGCTTCAAACGAGGAACTGTTGACTGCACTTTATTTCAAAAAACTGTTGGTGACGATCTTCTTCTAGTCCAGATTTATGTCGACGATATTAGTTTTGGGTCTACAAACGACACATTGTGTAAGGAGTTCGAGAAGTCCATGCAAACAAAGTTCGAGATGAGCTCGATGGGAGAAATGAATTTCTTTTTAGGGTTGCAGGTTCACCAGTCTGCTCACGGAATTTTTATTCACCAGACTAAGTATGTGAATGACGTCTTGAGCCGATTCAAGATTTCTGCCGGAAAAATCCCTTCTACTCCTCTTCCAGTAGGACACAATTTATCACCGGATGAATTGGAGGATTCCGTTGATCCTACCCTTTATCGTGCCATGATTGGTTCTTTAATGTATTTAACGGCTTCTCGCCCTGATATTATGTTTGTTGTTTGTCTTTGTGCTAGGTATCAAGTTAGTCCACGAGTGACTCATCTAGCTGCAGTCAAGAGAATTCTTCAGTATTTAAGGGGAAATCCAGACATCGGGTTGTGGTACCCCAAGGATGATACTTTCGATCTTACTGCCTATTCAGACTCAGATTATGGAGGATGCAAGATCAACTTCAAATCAACGACTGCAGGATGTCAATTTTTAGGAAACCGGCTTGTTTCCTGGCAGTGTAAGAAGCAGACAACGGTCTCCACTTCAACCGCCGAAGCTGAGTATGTTGCAGCCTCGAGTTGCTGTTCCCAGGTTTTGTGGATACAACAACATCTTCGCGACTACGGTTTGAAGTTTCTTACTACTCCTATTTTGATTGATAATTCTGCTGCTATTAGTATCACCAAGAATCCCGTACAACATTCTAAAACGAAACATATCGACATTCGATATCATTTTATACGGGATTGCTATGAAAAGAAATTAATCGATCCTGAGAAAGTGCATACTGATTTTCAGAAAGCCGATCTGTTTACTAAAGCTTTTGACAAAACGCATTTTAAATTTTTGCTTGATTTAAACGGATTGAAGACCTTCGCTGATATCCTTAAACAAGGATGACTATCTTTAATCTCTGTCATATTTTTCTTTTAAAATTGATTTTGGTTTTAGGGGGTGAAAATCTAGAAAATACAAAAAGAGTGTGTTTTTCGTTTGTATAGATAAAAACCAAAAACATTTTAAAATTTTAAAAAACCAAAAAGAATGTGTTTTATGTTTTGTACAGAAAAATCCAAAAATTCAAAAAGATTGTGAAGGTTATTTTGTTTATAAGAAATTTGAAAAAGACAAAAATATTGTGTTTTTAATGTTTGTATAGAGAAAATCCAAAAAGATTTTTAGATTATTTTCTCGCTGAAAATTATGTCAGTTATTTAAGTTTGTGAAGCATGCTTGCATGTCTTAGTCCTATTATTCACTTGTGAATTGATGGTTAGCCATTTATTTATAAATTTAAGTTAACTGGGGCGATTAAATTTATCTTTTCTTTATTTTATGCTCCTCAAAATTTTGAGTTTTTAAAGCAAAAAGAGAACATGATAGTACATTGATTATCTTAACCCCAAATTCAGCAAAAAGTAAGCTTAAAAGACTGCGTGCTTAATTGCATTGGTGCATTGGTAGGTCTTAAAACAACCCAGTAGAGTAAAGTATGTGATATAAACATAAAGAAACGCCAAATTGAAAGGGGTGTTAATCTCTAGCAAAAGTCTTGGTGAGGATGGCAGAAATGTAATAACTAGTCATACTCAAGCCTTATATTTGTTGATCACCCAAAAATAAAATAAAGCAAATAACAAGCGTTAAGATTCTGGACATTGTGAGTCTTTATGCGGCTTAACCGTCTGGGTATTCATAAGCATGAATATTTCACTCGCTTTCTAGAGCAAACCCAAAGTCATTAAACTTGATCACCGCTGTACTTCGTACAATTTAAATTACTGACTTGATCAAAATCCGCTGTTAGTCATACAATTGTTCTTCCCTTGCGTGCGTCTTAATACCAATAAGAAATGGACCCCAGGGGATACAATGTATGTAAGTCGACAGATGGACTCGTGCATACTCACTCATAGTAAAGGAAACTTGATGCATTGCTCAAAATTTTGAAATTGGTATCAAAATTTTGATCAACAATATAATGGTTTAAGTCAAGTTGGGGTGATTTGGCAAAAATCAAATTAAGCTTGAACCGAGATTAGAGGCTGATAGTTTCTGATATTCTATGCTTTAATTGAACAATTTAATCATATCACAAAAATACTTGAATGTGTGTTATTAGATTTATGTGGACAACAATACCAATGACCGACTAATCGCCAGTCATAATATCAGTGAAATATAAAACTGTGATGGAAGGGCAATTTGGTCAATATGATTCTCTGCTTAAACTCAACAAAAATACAAAAATATGTACTGTTTGTTGATAAATCATAAAAAAAAATTATGTATTTTTAATTGTTCGGATATTCTTTTGTAAATACATTCTTTATTTTTTATAAAATACCAAAAAATTTTGTGTTTTTAAGTTATGTTTCGGAAAACTGAAACGTTTTTAACGTATTTGGTTGTCGGGATAAAAAGATTCTCGATAATCTAATTTATTTATTTTATTCAATTATTTAATTCATTTATTTAATTTAAAATTAAATAAAAGATTTTATTTCGTTAAAATCCAATTCGTTATTTATGGATAACGAACTAGGTGATTCTTTAGCGAACTAGCTTCTGTTTCGCTAATCTAATTCGCTTCCGCACTCTGTAACGAATCATCCCTTCGTTATGCATATTTAACGAATCATGACACGAATCATGTCTTGATTCGCTACCTTTAATTTAACGAATCAAGTAGCGATTCGCCAACATAAGGTAACGAATTGAGTTAGCGAATGGGCTAATTCGTTAACTTTAATTTAAACGAATCGTCTGATTTGTACAAGCTGTACCTCGGGTTGCATACACTGTTATATAAGACAAGAAAACGAACAGTCTTCCACTGTTCGCCTTCTTCCTTCATCTTTAAGAAACCCTGTTCAAATTTTCTCTGAAATCTCGACTTTCTTGTTTGGATATTTCAAGGATATATTTGAGTTTCTAAGGTATAGCGATCGTGGCGATATAATTTTCATCAAAAATGGCTACGAATTGATAGTTAAATTATGAACTTTTAAGAGTTTAAGGGTTTCTGAAGTTTTGAAATCCATTTGTGTATAATTTATGTTAATAACTATATGATTTTGATGTCATTGTGATCGGAATCTTATTCCGATACCTTTGGTGGGCTTCAATCATGATTTGATTGTTGTTTGCCGGGTTAATTAGAGTTTGTGTTATTGGTGTTTACAGTAGGTTCGTCTAACCTATGTACTTAGAGATTTTGAGTCTTAATCTCATTCTTCTTCAATTACGAACGTAATTCCGAGTACACCAAGCTCATTATTGCGATGATTCGACGATAGTTATGGCCTAATCGTTCTCGGGTTCATATTGTTGACTATCTATGTTCATCCTAATTTTGACCATGACTTTGTGAAGTCAAAGAACAAGTCTTAATTATGACCATTCGTTAGTCTTAGCGAATTGGGACTGTTTCGTGTCCAATTCGTTAAGATTTTACATGAACTAGCTAAGCGAATAAGATGTTACACGAATCAGATATGGATTCGCTTAAAATATAAAGAACTAGAGTTTAGTTCGTCAAAATTAAATAGTAATTCGCTATGTTCAGTTCGTTAAGGTATTTACTTGATAGAGAATCGCTTGATTCGTTATCTTATTGTAACGAATCAATGTGATTCTCAACGAATGACATTTATTAAATAAATTAATTTTAATATTCATTTAATTTAATTAAAGGATTTAAATCGTCTATTACGCGTAACTAGATTAATTACACATATCTTTTGATTATATATTTTGATATCTATTCTCATATTTGGTTTTCTTTATACAGTAAAACATGGCTGATCAAGAACAACAAAATCAACCACCACAAGAACAACCTCCACAAGAACAACCACAACAACAAGATCAACAAGCTGAAGTGATTTTATTGCCGTTTGATAAAAAGCACAACATTTGTGCTTATGTTGATCAAGATGTGACTGATTTGGAAACGTTTGGAGCTATGTTGACTTTCTTACGACGTTCAAAGATTCACTATGCAATTACTGCAAAACCTAAAGTGTATCTTAGTATAATCAGGCAATTTTGGAATACGGCGGAATATGTTGAGGCAGATAAATGGGTTCGAGCTACAATCAATCAGATTCCAATTACGATTGATGTTGAGGTCATTCGTCGGGTACTTCAATTTGAAGATAATGATGATAACCCGAGTGAATTTGACAGGACATTGGTTAGAGGTTTATTCACACGCTTGAACTATGGTGGTGATATTCGTAAATCTATGCTGAACAAGAATGGGTTGTGACCACCATACAAGTATCTATTGCATGTTCTACTTCATTGTATGAGTGGACTTCGCGGTGGGTTTGATGAGTGTAGACTAAGTTTACAGTCGGCGTTTGTTGCCCTAATCCTAAACAAGCCCTTCAACTACTCAGAACTCATCTTTGATCATCTGAAAGAGCAGGTTCAGCAAACTCTACAGTCAAAGAAGTTCTTGATGTATTCTCGCTTTTTACAGCTAATTATTCAGGATTTGATTCCGAATTTGGTGATTGATCGAACGTTGGTGAGCGATGTTCTTGATATGGAACATATGAAAGCTGAAATGGTACATCGTATGTTAATTTATAGAAAGGAAAAGCCACAGGACAACCGGATGATTGGTCATATAATCAATCCGGATTATGTATGTCCTCCTAATGAGCGCTGGATCCACGATGATTCGGATTCCAAGCGTGAAGGGGGAGAAGGTGGGAACAATGATGGTGGAGATGATGATGGTAATAATGATGGGAATGATGATGCTGGTGAACGAGCTCTTAAAGAACAACAAGATGCAGTCGATGCTGCTCTAGCTGCCACCATGAAAGCTCAGCTAGAAAGAAAAAGAAAGAGTAAAACTGTAGCTACTGGTGAACCATCAAAGAAGCCCCGTGTGTCTGCTGGGGCTGGGGTAATCATTGGAACCCCACCACCACGACAATCAACTCCTAAAAGCTCGGTGGTGCCGCTAACTACTAGCACTCGGATGCTTACTTTAACGACGATGTTTGTGTCACACGAGAGGCTCGGTCTTATTCCTCAAATGGCGTTAACCGAGATACCGAGACCTCCTGCTGCATTGTCTACAGTATCTTCTACTACATCAATGAGACCTCCTCCTCCGCCAACAACTACTACTCTTCCTCCACCTCCGCCTAGTGATGTCTCATTCATGAGAATTACTCGGCCTCAAGGACCTGTTCAACCTGTTCATCCATCCGTATACAACTTGCCACCAGGTCGTCAAACTGAAATGCTGCTAAATATGCTACATCTATATGAAAATCAAATGGCAGCTGACCGTCAAACTCAAGAACGACTCACGGAGAATCAACGACGAATGATGAGTTATATTTCTTTCTGTCAGAAGGAGACTAATTCGTTGCGTACGATTGTTGAGTCTCAGGGGGTGAAATTAAAGGAACAAGAAGAGTTGATTTTACAATTAACTTGTAAAGAAGATGCCCTCAAGAAACTCAAGAATGACGATGATGATCCTGACGAGTCTGATGCAGGAGGTGAGCCTAAACAATCGCATGGTTCATCCTCTGGTGCAGGTGTTAGTGGCGGTGATGATTCGAGCAAGCAGATAATTATTTATCAAGATCCAACAGCTTCCAAGCCAATTGAAATGATTGCAGCTAACACAGTGATATTTGTTGATGGATCAGGGTGGTTCGTAGTGTGGTAAACAGAGATGAGATAGAGGTTGGTGAGTTTGTGGTTAGATCCTTGACACGGGAGCAGATTTCGATTCTGCTTGGGCTGAATGACGATCAGTTGACTGCTTTAGAGACTGAGCCTGATGTCGAAGTGATAACTGAGGAAGATTTGGAAGTTGATCCGTTGTTTATGAATACGAATTTTATTTATGAGAACAAGGAGATTGAGATGGAGGATGTGACTGCTGAAGAGTACCCGGACTTGTATCAACACGCAAACGTGGATCAAGGTGCTCCGGTATTTCATGAAGAATTAATTAAAGAGATTGAGGATGAATTGGAAAAGGTTGTGCAGCGAACAGTACCCTCACTCAAAGAAGTGACTGATGAGGACGTAGAAAGATGGTTCAAACGTCATAAAGTGGGTAAAATTATTAGTGCTTATCGTTATGTAGATCAAGAAAGAAAAGATACTGCTGCTTGGGTTGAGGCTAATCAGATGACTACCTTGAAGACTGTTTCAAAGGTACACGGTGATATTGTTTCATGGGCTTATGACTCTGACCTTAAAGTATGTATAGTCAAGTGGAAAAAGGGTGTCCAGTATTACGAGAGGATAATGGATGTTTTAACTCTACCGCGTTGGGATGTACGTACCCTCGCGAGACGTCCATTTATCAATCGTGGGGGTTACCGAACAGCTGAGTGGTTTCAACAACACTTACTGTTCGAGGTCAATCATGGTTTCAAATTCTTCAAGCCCCAGGTCCCAAGACGTAAGCACATTGACGAGATTGATCCAAGGACCAGCTGGAAGAAACTTGTCTTGAAAGTGAAGCCGCCAAAGACGATGAAAAAGGTTCCTGTGAGGACAATGCCTCAAGATATTTATCTGTCTTTCAACCATTGGTACTATGACAATCGTACTGGCGAGGCCGTTATTGTTTGTGGTTGAGGACTGCAGACCGAGCTCATCAAGATAATCGACCCGATGTGGTTGGTTAATTTATCAGAGACAGACAATGATGTGCTACATAGGAAGCAGATTTTGATCGAGCGCCAAGAAGATTACAACCTGGCTATGCAATTCCAACGAGTCGTTCGTATGTGTCATGAACATGGAATTCATAGTTGCAGAGACTGACAGTCCAAGCGCTTCAAATAAGTTAAAGACAAAGAGCTCAAGACGAGGGGGTGTCTGTTAGTGCACGGTTTTGCGTCTAGAGTCTTTGTATTTATCCTTAATGTTTTATTTATTAAATAATGTAATATTTAATGTTTATTATTAACTAGTTCGTTAAGGTTAAGTCTAGTTCGCTAGGGATGTTAGCGAACTAAGACGTTATAATGTATTCCCTCCTGATTCGTTAGGGGATGTTAACGAATCAGGGGGTGGTTCGTTATGATAATTTATGTAACGAAGGGGAAGCTGGTTCGCTAGGGGATGTTAGCGAACCAGGTCGTCTTCTATATATAGTGAACTACTGTTCACTTTAATTATATGTTTTGAGAAAAAGAGTTTTTGAGTAATTGCTCTCTCTCAAGCTTCACCTTAACATTATTCATCTAATATATTGATAATATATACACATACATAACATTAAATCAAGGTTAATTATGAGCTAGATCCTTAGGTGTTCTAATCGGATATTCACAGATCTGAGATCTGTTATTGTTATCGATTGTTAATCCGGGATCCAACAATTTCATCTAATCTATTAATGGCCTATGTGTGGCTGTCTACAAGTTTTGGCGCTATTAGTAACCGTTATTATAATGACGATTATATAAATGGTTTCACAATAGTGGCCGTATTCATGTTTTACCACATTTCATCGATTGTTTTTTGTTGTTAATCAAATTCTATTTTATTTATATTGATGCACGTATGCGTCACCCCAAAGAAACTCACCTCACCCTCGTGATTTCACGAGATCGTATTCTCAATTACTTATAACCTCATGTACTCACCTTTCGGGTTTCTCACTTTCAGTTTTTGGATTCTCGTTTTTTTTATTGGATATCTCATTTCCTTCTATCAGAGTTCTCATTGTTAAAATCCAACAAATGTATTTACACATTTATTAATTAAAGATTTCAAAAATAAATATGTCTCTTAAACCACATAAAGGAACGAAACATGTGGACCATACAACAATCTAAATAATTATGGGTGCACACTTAATTATCAGAATCCCCGTATAGAAGCCATGGTAAGTACACTTGTGTGCGATAACTCAGGTCCGATGATGATATCGGGAAAACGGTAGAAATGCGAGTTATGATAAGGGCATGGTGGATACGCCGCTGGTACTTCCTATATATAAGTGCCATTATTACATTCTCATTTGTAGCGTTTTTCGAGTCATGCCAGGATTTAACGTTATTCTTTTGCAAAAAAATTGTTCATGCAATTATCTTACTAAAGACAACATTCGCTAATAATTACTTTTCTTTAAGTTTATTTTAATTTCGGGACGAAATTTTCAAAAAGTTGGGGATACTGTTACATTCGTCAAATTCAGATCTCGAATTATATTCGTTTTTGTAAACTTTTAATACGTAAACCCAACTCAACATTTTAGAACTTTAGTTATTTATTATATAATATTATAATAGACCTCAATCTTAAATGAACCGATGTTTGTCATAATATAGTGTTGTTAAGAAAAACATAAGAGGTTCAAACGGATTTTCATAAACTCATTATAAACTTTGAAAACCTTTAAACTCGTGTAAAACAACGATTGAAACTTGAGGGGCCAGTTTTGAAAATATATAATACATATAACACTATCCTAACCCTAACCGTAACATTATAAACACCCAACCTCCATCTCTTTCTCCCTCTCTGTCCCTTTTTCCGGCCGCCGCCGCCACCACTGCCGGCGCCACCTCCGGCCACCATCTCCCACCGCATCACCACCATCCCAGCCACCCCCTCAACCCGACACCACCACCCTCTCTTTTCCGGCGAGCCCCCTACCTCCGGCGAGCTTTTTACTCCTCCGGCCGCGTTTCCGGCTAGTAGCTCCGTCTCTCCCTCTCTCCTCTCTCGCTACACCGCAGCCCTCTCTCTCTCTCTCCGTTCTCTCTCCCTCTCCGTCTCTCTATCTCTCTCGTCTTTCTCTCCCTCTGCCTCGTTTCTCTCTATCTCTGTATCGGTTTTCCCGCCTCCGGCGGCCGGAGATGGCTTCGGCTTCTGTTTCTTCGTCTTTGGCAAGTTCGGTTCGGTTCCTTCCCGGTGTAGAGCCACGACTCGGGAACAGTTTATAGGTAAATTAATTTGGGGTTTTGGTATTATTAGATTTTCATATATTGATTGTAAGATTCGAACTTGTTGATAATCGGTTTTAATTATGGGTTGTACTCTTGGAAACAGGTTGGACGGGTTTGGAGTTGGTATGAATTGGGGAAGATACGAACAACCGGGTTCGAGTCTCATCCTAGACTGGTTTTGATATAATTTTTATACTTAACAAATTTATTGTTACTAATAGTATTAATATCAATATATAAAGATTATTATTAGTATTATTACATATAACTTACTATTATATTTATTAATTGATAATATTATTATTCTTATCATTATTATTATAAATATTTAAGTTGTTATTAATATTATTAAAGATCATATTATTATTATCTATTAAAATCATATTATTATCATTAATTATTAACAATAATAATATTATACTTATTTTGTGAATTCGTTTAGAAATCGAACCAACATCAAGTATGATATCATTATTTACTATCAATATTATATATTATTATTATTATTATTTTTATCAACAACACTTTAACTAATACCAAGACTTTTATTCTATAATTATTATTATTAGTATCATTAATAATAATTATTTTTATAATTATTTTACTATATTAGTATTATTAGAAATAGTTATTGTTATTATCATTATCTTATATCTATATATATATATATATATATATATATATCCAACATATCTTTTAGCATTATTATTATCATTACTATCTTATCATTAATAATATTATTATAAACTTTATTATCAATTCATTTTTATAAAACCGAACCCTTGATTTAAAACCCGTCTTGTCACTTTTAATATTAGTTTAGCTATTTTAAAGCCCAATAAAATAATATTGTTTTTATTCTAATTATTAATTATGTACGAGAGCCTAATCATTAACAAACTAACCGGTAACCCGACTAACAACCGAACATTCCCGTTCAATGTTTCCAGTATAGTTTCATTATGGTTTCAAGTTCATTAATATATATTACATTATTTTTTTTAGCTAAGGTGTTTATCGTTTCAAGTCGGATCCGTTCGTTTACCGTTCGAGCTTCATTTATTTATCTATTTATTTCTCGGTTCATCAATCGAGGTGAGTACTTTCATACCCGTTTTTCCATCTTTCGTTTTGGGGTGACATTTCATACTTATTAAATTAAATGCTTTAATTACTTGAATCTTTAAACCCACAAACGTGATTGTATACTTTACCTGAATAATTGCTTGATTTGGTGTCCTATGCTTACATGCTTATATGCTTATGTGTTTATCGCTTTTGGATGGTGGAACTATAAATCCTATACCATTTGGCAACCCCTCATGGCAAGGTGACGTTAACGTAATGCAATTAACGATAACTATAAAATCCTAGAATAGCTAGGTGGTGCTAATGTGTTTAGCAATTGTCATAAAATCCTAGAAAGCTAGGTGGTGCTAATGTGTTTAGCAATTGTCATAAAATCCTAGATAGCTAGGTGGTGCTAATGTGTTTAGAAATTGTCATAAAATCCTAGATAGCTAGGTGGTGCTAATGTGTTTAGCAATTGTCAATTTATCAAACTCTAGTGCTTTTATTCATTGTTTTGTATACAGGTGTTGTGGCTTCTTATTACTATGTATTTATATACTCAAACTTATGAATTGCTCACCAACCTTTGTGTTGACAAAATTTATTTTATGAAATGTTACAGGTTTGACTTTTGTTGACTTGAGGACTTGACGAAAAACGTTACCAAGACCATTAGGGTATTAGTAAAACGAACAATAAAAATGTTACTTGTATTCAATTTGTTTGTGTGGAAGAAATGTGTCGTTTATTGATTTGTTGAAATAAACAGAGTTAATTAAATATTATCACTTTAAATAGTGTCTTGTGTATTTGTCCAATCACATTGCACCCCGGCAAGTTCCGCCTTTGGTCGGGGTGTGACAGAGGCACTGTCGAGCTATAGACTTTAAATTCAACGCTTACGGGAGGCAACCCGGGGTTTGTAAGTGTCTGTCCAATTTGTTTTCATTTTATTGAGTCTTGTACTTATTGTCGTCTCGAGTTTTGTACTGCAAACGCCAAGTGTAGGGAAGCTCGTTGAAGAGTTGGAAGTTTGAGAAGTTGGGTAAGCGCTGGTCAAATTAAACGTCTTTCCAGGTACGTAAAGGTGTTTTGAGTTTGGAACATGTTCAGGGTGATTTCGGGATGCCGAAAAGTGTGTTTTTGAAAAGGTTTGATTCTGTTAACAGAGCCCATCGCGATACGCGATGGGCTTGTTATTAACTCCATCGCGTATCGTGATGGAGGAGAGGCATCCGTCATCTGTGATGTCATCGCGATACGCGATGACATCACCAACCTATCCCAAAGCGTATTGCGATGGGGTCAAACCCTCATTGCAATTCAATTGGGTGGCGATACGCGATCGCCACCCTTTTGACCTATCGCGTATCGCGATGGGTTGTGGTTGACCCGAAATGTTTTAAATATAAATGACCCTTCTTCTTCTTCTTTCTTCCTTTCTCCTTCGTCCTTCTTCTCTCTCCGTTTTTTTTCCGGCGACCTTTCCCTCGGCGACCTCTCCTCCATCACCACCACTGTCACACCACCACACCACCGTCCCTACCAACCACCGGTCCACTACACCACCATCAACCATCCACCTATCCTTGACCATCACTTCTCATCCACCACCGCCGTCCACCCAACCAAACACCACCGTCAACCACCACCGCCGTTCCATAGTCACCATCATGTCCCACAATCACCACCACTATACCACCACCATTCCCCGTCATCATAGTCACCCCACCACCGCTGTCCATTCCTCTCCAATCAAAATCACCGCCGACCACCACCACAGTCTCACTGCCACATCATCCACTGTTCTTATTATCTTAGTTTACGATCCGACATAGAGGTAATTATTTATTATTATATTGTTTGTGTCGGTTTATTTGGTTTATGTCGAGTTTAGTGATTTGAAACCTTACGGGATTGTTGGGTTTGTTTAGCGGGTTCGGAACTGATTATTGTTGAATTTGTCTGTCGGGTCAGTTATTTGGTTTGTGTATTTGGTTTGATTTGGAAATTTGTCATGGTTGCCGGGTTTGTTTTGTTCGGGTTGGTTTGTTGAATTGATTACATACGGATGTTCGACTTATATTAAATAGGGTGATGACTCGGGTTTTTTGTGGTTCACGTAAAATCATGATTTTATTATAAAACTAATGATAGTGTTGATTCGATATTAAACAACTTTAGTGAACGTATTTTTAAGATATTTTATTAACGTTTCAGAACCCGAATCGTCACAACCTTCGTTCTCGCCGACAATTTAGTTGTGTGCTTTGCACGTTTTTCGAGACATTTTGTTTATGTGTTATGTTTGTTTGAGTCGGTTTGTTAAATAGTGTAGATTAGTTATGTGTCATGTCGTTTGATGAGTTTGTAGTCGAGTCTAGGGGATGTTTTGCTAATTGAAATTACTTGTTTTGAATTGCAAATTGATTACCCGCCTGTACTCGAACTTCATTCGGGCGGGATAATCTGGTTTTGAGAAATACGCAAAGTGGGACGACTGAGACCAAAATGCTATACGGTCGTCGCCACGTTGATCGTTGACATATCTAACTTACATGTTTGATTTTGCAGATATGTCTGATGCACCAGAGTCTTCACGCGCCACTGAGCGCAAGAGACAGAGGACTGGGCCCCGCACCATACGGTACGATGGTGAGGAGGTACCAATTGCCCCTGGCATCGAGCTGGCTGATATGATAGGCGATAGACGCCGTACGCAGCACCAAGTGCTTAGGTTCCTCATAACGACCGAGGAGTACACACGGTTTACTCGCATTCAAAGTATGCAGCTATTAGGTATGAGGACGTTCGATTGGGGTTTATTGGGTACTTTGGAGGCGGAGACCAGGCTCCGGGGATTGATGTCGGATCAGTGGCTGGCAGTACTCGAGTGTGACTCGATATTATATGTCGAGCTCACACGCGAGTTTTACTCGACATTCTCATTCACGGCCACCGATTTCGACGAGCCACATGCCGTGTCGTTCTCACTTGGACAACACTTGTATGAGATGTCAGTCCCTGATTTCGCTGTGACGACTGGCTTCTACAGGCGGGAGTATGTTCAGACTTCCGAGGAGTACACACGGTTTACTCGCATTCAAAGTATGCAGCTATTAGGTATGAGGACGTTCGATTGGGGTTTATTGGGTACTTTGGAGGCGGAGACCAGGCTCCGGGGATTGATGTCGGATCAGTGGCTGGCAGTACTCGAGTGTGACTCGATATTATATGTCGAGCTCACACGCGAGTTTTACTCGACATTCTCATTCACGGCCACCGATTTCGACGAGCCACATGTCGTGTCGTTCTCACTTGGACAACACTTGTATGAGATGTCAGTCCCTGATTTCGCTGTGACGACTGGCTTCAACAGGCGGGAGTATGTTCAGACTACCGCTTTTTTAGAGAGCTTTCGCGGTTATACGACGCATCAGCAGCGGGACCGACAGTTTTGGCTCACTAAGCCTCAGTTGGCTCAGTTTTGGGGGAAAATCGCGGCAAGGGCCCACTCGAGTTCTGTAGTGGCATCCGCTATCAGGGACCCCGTCCACCGATACTTACACCACATAGTTGCTTTCACTATCGTTGGCCGTCATTCGGGTCGCGATAAGTGTAGCAACCTAGATCTGTTGTGCCTCCTGTCTATCATCAATGGCAGGGAGGCCAACATCGCAATGCTGCTCCATACATCTTTTGCTAGAGGTCGGACCTTACGGGGTGCGACGCCCCAGTTAGCATTGGGGCCGTATATCACAAGTATTGCAGAGAGCCTGGGTGTATTTGATAGATATCCGGTCGAGTACTTCACCCGGGCCCCGGCTACAGAGCCGTTTGGGTTGGCGGATGCTCAGAGGGTCGGGATCTGTGACTTTGACGATCCACCGAGGCTCATCCCGGTTCAACAGGGACCACAGGTACCGCCAACCAGAGGGTAGTGCAGCTGATGTGGCTATGCAGAGGGGGATTCCTACTCATCGTCAGCACATTCGGATCCCGCGCATTGAGCGCCCTCAGCAGCAACATCCACTAAGAGAGGCATCGTCATCATCACAACAGTAGCCACATCGGCCAGTCACATTGGCTATGATTTATCAGCAGCAGTTGGTGATGTAGCAGGAGAAGATGGCACAACGGGCCCGTTATGATGATTATTTTCGATTATTATTTACTGCCTTGCAGGTACCGCTCCCAGCCTCATTGATTATCGCAGAGGAGCAGCCTGTGGACCCGCAGGATGATGCAGATGATGATCCACCCACACAGTAGTCTTTTGGTTACCTTTTTACTTTATTTTGTTCTTATTCTCATGGTCTGTATTATATTAATATTATTGAGAATATTGTATGGGTAACCGGTTGGGTGTCTATGTTTATATATCTTGATTACTGTTGTGTTTAATTTATTTGTATATTTTGTTGTAACCGAACTTTGCGGGTATAATTCACAATAAACCCTCACGAGACCCCACTCGTCCTCCCGGGCTACCAGGAGGTTTATAGGGCTTGTTGCATATGCTAAATGCAATCGTGATTCCTACGAAAGTGAGTTAGGTCTTTTAACGTTTTAACTTGTTTAACTAAATTTATTATGAAACGACTTAATTTGGCTCGGTAATTGTTTTAATAAAATTAACAGAAAATCATTTTCATAACTCTTAAAAGACCTATGTCTTACACTTATGAGAGGCTTGCTTCTACACGTCTCGAGATTTTGCAGGTTCGATTGTCAGTTTAGTAATTGGATGAGACGAGAATATACGAGTGTTTACGAGAGTTTGCGAGCCGACTAGTCCTCTTCTAGTATCATTGATATCAGGTGATTTCCGTTTCATAATTTATTTTGTTTTCTTAGTTTAAATGTTAAAAGTATAATTGTATAGTTGCTAGTAGAACCGTCACATTTGAGCCCCGAATTTTTAAAATTGCTTAACAGTCAAAAAGTCAATTTCAACCCCGTCCCTCAAATGTTCATTTATTGTTTATCTATTTTAACATTAAGGACAATGTAAACCTCAAGTGTGGGGATGGAGGAAATTTGAAAATTTTAACCCGATAGTACCTCGCAGAGTGTTCAGAAACCAAAGTTGTTAACTGTTAATTATTGCCATTAATGCCAAGTTATAGGTTTCTGGTCATGGTTGGTTTTTCAGCTTCTCAATAGTCTTACTCACAAATGTTTATATAACGAGAAGTTGAAAATGGGGTCGTTTAGGCGAGGATAACGAGTCATGGGGATAGGTACACATGTTTGTATCGGCGACCTTATTCCTCTGGTACGTGTGTGAGTTGACCAAATATATATAATACACATATAATATATAGTACACACATGTCATTTGAGTGCTTTCATCGATGTTCATGGATTACGGGATCGTAGTTGGCAAAATGTAAAAGTGATAGGGTCAACTAGGTTAAGCCTCGTCTGGATGAGCGAGAGTGTGGGTACTGGGGGTTGTGCCTCATACATTATACATATGAGCGTGGGTAATGAGAGGAACGGGGGGTTGGTTACATTAGAAAACATTTCTTGGACCTATTTTTCATTTGATTAACCCCGACATTATGTTACAAGACGATCTGGCTTAATAGGTTTCTTTGTATTTGTAGTTGTTTCAGTATTAAGCATCATGTTTATTATGCTTAAAAAAATAGCAAAAAGCCAAAAAGTTGTCTGTTTATATTCAGTTACGTAATTAGTAGTTCATTTATATAAAAATAATAAAAAAATTGGAGATTCAGTTTGTATGTTAGTTTTGTTTATTTAGATGTTTTGTAATAAGCCGGGTTAGATCGTTTGAGCTACTTAAAAATTTCCCTTCCATACCCTTACACCTAGCCTCGTTACAACCCTTTTTAAGTCCTCTTGATTTGCATTTGTGTCAAAACAGTTTTATGGATGGACAGCTGTTTATGAGTGATACTGAGAGCAGTGTGATACTAGCACATCTTTTGCTAGTCCAGATATTAAACCGAGAGGAGAGTTATTATATTATGAGGGGTATGAGCATGTGTGCCTTAACCGGAAACAAAGTACATTTGTATGGGCGGCTTTATTGTTTTTATTATAGCATTTAACCTTATTTGTGGGATGTCAATCTAGAAAGTGTCAGTCTAGGAAACTGGGTGTGACCTTAAACCATACTAGTATTAATGGCGATAATCTACATATCTATGATGGAGGTTGATGTTTGCTTTAGAGTTTGCTTGAGGGCAAGTAAAAGATAAGTGTGGGGATGTGATGGTTGGTTAATTTGGATATGTTTTAGTTCGTTTATTTTTTAGTTTTAATCATTTATATTAGGAACTTCGATACTTCATACGTGTATTATTGGATTTCAGGTCACAGGCGTTAAAGTGCTCAATTTGTACCTGTTGTGACACGGAATGAAGACTCGGGACGTCCAGCACGCAAAACGAGACAAAGTAATAATGTTTGCTGGTGACAAGACCCATCGTGATACGCGATGGGCTTGCTTGAGGACCCATCGCGTATCGCGATGGGATTTAAATTATCTGTTGACTTTCTGGTCCAGTGAAGACCCCATCGCGTATCGCGATGGGGTGGTCAGACGGGAGTTAGGATTTTAAATCATATTTTTCATCATAAACAACCCTAACTCGTTTTGGACGAAAAGAGGCGATTTTCAACAGCTCCAAGAGGCGATTTAACCATCATAGCTCATGCCAAGACCTTACACATGATCCATATCATCCATATTGAAGATTTAACGATGTCGCGGCTCGGCTAATCTCCTAGAATCTCACCCGGGATGTATAGTTTGTAACTTTTACAGTTTTTCTCATGTAATTAAGAACACTCTTGTATAATTATTGATGATTGATATATGATTATTGATGTTTGGTATTTCTATGTGTTCAAACGGTTTAGGTTTACGTTAGTCTAAACGATTTGTTACCAGTTGTTACTTGTTAGATAATTGATCATATGACTGTTTGGTTAGATTGAATACGATAAAACATACGATTGCCCTTAACCGAGTCACACTGGGAAGGACTGTTTGATAACCTGTGCCGTGTGAAAAGTGATTGTTGATGTCTAAGGTTTTGTCTGATTGATCAGTCTGTAGTTAATCATTAATATTTTGTCTATTAGGTTGCATGAGATTACTGTAGGAACTTACTTGAATTCTCGGGTGTGATTTGCTTTGTTAATTGCTTGAAACTCATTTATTTGCTTACTTGCGTAGTTCCATAAATTCACTTTATTCGCTTGTGTGATCAGCACTAAAAATCAGTTACTTCATAATATTAAACTTGTACACGAATCACATTGTCCACATACTCCTGGTGGATACGATACCTTACTTATCCTATCTAGGTAGTTTAATTAGGTTTTTGATTGACTCAAACGACGGTCATCAACCTCCACCATCAACGTAGTGCCACGACCAACACCTAACAGACGCCACCTGACCACCATCGCCACCACCATCATCGCCATTGCTATTTTTTGTTTTGTTATTTTTTTCTTTATTTTGAGGTTTGTATCTTTATCATTTGTATTTCATTCCTACTATTTTTTTTGTTACCAAACAACATAAACTAATAATTTATTCATTTTCATAGGTTAACCGAACAAAACAATAGAATAGTAATGATCCATTTGATTCCTTTGCGTATTTCATTACCTCACCCATTTCATTCCCCCTCCATTTCCATTAGCTCAAACCAAACACACTCTTTAGAGTTTAGGGTAATTATGGTGACCACACCACCCCTAAGGGTAGTTCGGGCCTAGGGGACACTTCCACTTCGGCCCACGTCAATTTCATCAACCTACCAATAATATTGTGCCACCACATAACACAATTCTACTCAGCTTGGATATGGAGGTGCGCTACTCAACCCAATAACCAATACCCATACGCCATCTCATATTCCTATCCCCCGCTTCCACTCTCACATCTTATGGGTTCAGCTTAGCCCACTCCTACCACTCTCACATCTTATGGGTTCAGCTTAGCCCACTCCTATTGTAGAATCCGATTTCTAGCTCCCTACTTCCTACTCGCTTCGCCAAAGGGCACCCACCTACCTCTGCTCGTCTAACCCACTGCTACTCGCTACCCTTGTGAGTTCAATGTCCACGTCCACCCTAACTAATTCATTATATATATATGCATGTATAACTGATTTTAAAAGAATATACGAAACTAGTTATCTTTCTTATCGGAGTTTGTATTTGTATTGTTTGTTGGATTTAATGGTATTTTTCACATGAGAGAGTATAAGAGTCTTTTTAGTTGGGGTTTATTTAATTTAGTTGGTTTTCAATAAGTATCGTTTAATATTTGGTAATATTAGATTTGTTTTTGTTTTGGTTAGTTATTAATCAAGTAAAAAATAGGTTAACCTAGAGATTAAGTTAGGTTTGGTTTGAAAGTAGTGGAACAACTGTTGACCTCCTAATCTTTCAACAAATCTATGAACATACAAAAGTGATGATCAAACAAGTAAAACAAATTTTCATTTCATCTCATTACGAAAACAAAAGACATAACATGCATGTTCCACTTCGTTTATTTGACAAATTTTAATTATTAAACATATTCTACAAATCAAACAACTCATGATATGTGTTTCGGTCCAAGGGTAGCTGGTTGTTTGGTTGCGTTAACATGTGGCCAAGAAAGAGTGCGTATCTGCGTCAATCATTGTTAAAAACAAAGTATCAATCATTTTAGGTTGAGATGGCAAATTCATTATTATTGTTTTTACTATAAAGAGTAAATATTAAATTATAAAAAGTTTCTTTTCTTTTTTCGTTTAAACAGAAACGTTTGTAATGAGTGAATTATGGAAATATTAAGATTTTTACTAATAAAATAATTTTTTTTGGAATAAGATCAATTAATAATTAAATTTACTATCCCTCATTTGTGGTCTAATAGTAGGAGGCTTGGGTTTTCCAGTGGAGACTCAAGTTCGAATCCCACTTGTGTAACATTTGGGTGGATATTGACAATGAAAGATTTAAGCTAGACCTTGTGTAAAAGTTGTTAGTTTGAACCTTGGGCCCACTTGGGTTTTTGTCCCACCGTATTGTACGCCAAAGAGTTATGCTCTTGTGGTGACACAACGACTGTCAAGTGGCAGCCGATTGTATGGTTTTCCGGGGGAACGTCCAAGCCAAACTCTGAAGCCAGCGTGAGCCCGGTTAAGACAACATAATCTGACCAGAGTGGGGCATCAGGGCTCTCCAAATTTGAAGAGCGCGGTAGCCTAAATACAAGAAAATCGTCGTTCTAAAAAAATTAAATTTACTTTTTATATACTTTAGAAGAAAGATTGTTTAACTCAAGTAAACTTACGAAAGTAGAAAAAAAGTATTTTCTGTGTGAACATTTGATAAATTTTTTAATTTTTTTTTGAACGACAAGTTTTATAAAAAAAAACTAGCGGGAAACTAGCAAAAAAACACCAAGACAAACAATCAACGACACTAAAATAAGACATACTAAACACCAAAATAAACCCTTAAGAAATTAAAAAGGAGTAACATTGTTAACCAAACTTCAACCTAGGGATTTAAACTCTTCTTCTTTTATAAAATTACAAACAAGATCTTATATGCCCTTGAGATTCATCCCCACGTCACGAGACCACCCAATCGTAGCCTCAACCTCCTTTGTGTTGTCACATACCATATGACAATCTTTAACAACACCCTGGGAATCATCAAGCCCTTCCTCCCTTAACACATCATCCCGCAAAAGTTCTTATACCATATGATTATCAAAAATCTCCTTCACCGTCATAGGATCCAGCTGATTAATTTTGACTTTTTCAACCATCAATTTATTTTGTTTAGCACACAAATTGAAGTCCATTACTGAAAAAGACGGTCCCGGTTCCTCAATAATCTGATTAACTGGACACACGGGATCAGAGTAAAAAAATTGAGAATAAAAGTATCCTTTTAACGTAATTATATTCCATGAGTATTTTTTTTAAAAATAATGTAAACTTCAAATATAAACATTAGGAACAATTCCCAAAATAGTCCAATACAAGAGAGAGATTTCCAAAATAGTCCAAAAGTTGTTAAAATTACCAAAATAGTCCATACAGACTTATCTTCAACGTGACATTGATACTCGTGACGTGAGATTTGGTTAACCACTCACAGTGTGACACGTGTAAAGGTAACGTGAAAATTACAACCAAATCTGTCTGCGCCGGTAGTTTTCTGACCAAAATCATTTTCTGAAAAACCATGGTTTTCAAATTAAAGCTATCGGCCCCGTGAGTTTTCAAAAGCTATCGGTTTCCGCGTATTCTTTGAAACTCATCGCCTTCTATGCATTTCAGATGAATTTAATCTTTTTTGCATAAAAAGAAGAGTTGTCAGAAAAGATAGATTTTTATACAAAGTATTTAAATTCGACGATTTTAGATGAAAGTTATCTTTTTTTTTTTGCATAAGAAGAATAGTTGTCAGAAAAAGATTAATTTTAATATGAAACTCACGTTTTTTTCCATTGAAATTAGAGTTGTCATATTCGATGAGTTTTGATATGAAATTAATCTTTTTCGATGAGTTTTGATATGAACTAGTCTTCTTCGATGAGTTTTGATATGAAACTAATCTTTTTCGATGAGTTTTGATATGAAACCAATCATTTTCAATGAGCTTTATTTGAAAAATATTGTATCCGGTGTTTTTGAATTTAAATCAATGGTCATGTTTCATATATAAACCATCTATGTCGATAAGTTTTATGAGAAACTAGTTTGGATGACCCAGACTTATTTTATCGGCCGTCACAAACTCTCTAAGAAACCCGGACTGATCATCTTCCAGTAGTGTACGGAACTGAACGATGTAGGTCTTCTTCCCAACCCGTGACACTATGTTGCCATCATAAAACGAACCGACAAACCCGGAACCCATATCAACAACTTCAATCCTATCACCTCTCTTAAATTTCATTGTTTTACAAGAGATTTTTGTTGAAATAGAAGAACATGTAAGGGAAACATGATATAACAAGGTTAAAATACACATTATTCGGATTCATAAAACTTTAATGAAAATCAACGGAGGAGACGTAAATTATCGGTTTTTTACAATTTTTTTGAAATTATTTGTAAGCCGATAACTTTAATTCGAAAACCATGGTTTTTCAGAAAACGATTTTGGCCAGAAAACTATCGGCGCAGACATATTTGGTTGTAACTTTCCCGTTACCTTTACACGTGTCACACTGTGAGAGGTTAACCAGATCTCACGTCAAAAGTACCAATGTTATGTTGAAGATAAGTTTGTATGGACTATTTTGGTAATTTTAACAACTTTTGAAGTATTTTGGGAATCTCTCTTATATTGAACTATTTTGAGGATTGTCGTTATATATGTACACACACATGATCATCCTTATATTATTGTTGTAGATAGTGATTAGTCAATCAAAATTGATTTCAAATCACTTTTACATAGATAGTGGAGTTTTATTATTTTTAAAAAAAGAAGGCACTATTAAAAAAACTAAAAAAGGAACAAGAAGTCCAAAGTTACATAAAACTAAAAGAAACAACAACCACAAACAGGGGCGGACCCACATAGTTCCCATCGGGGTCTCGGGACACCAATGTTTTTTAAAAATTACTTAGATACGATATATTAAATTTTGTAAGGACCCCATAAAAATTAATACTTGGAACCCATACTATTAAGGCTGAACTAGTCTAGTGGAAAGTCCCTTGTTTTTTCTTTGAGAGGTTGCAGGTTCAAGCCTCATCATACCCAGTTTTTGTTGTTTTTTTAATATTCTAGTCAATATTAGTTATTTAGTTAGGGTATTTGTGTTTTTTCTTTAGTTTATCCCATATAACCATTATCACTTTAGTTTATCCAATATAACTATTATCACCATGCAACATATATAATGACAACATGAGTTTTACATATACTTAAATTATTTAAATATGTGTATGTATATTATAATTAATCATTTATTTGTGTAAGAGTTAGTTTTTCATGTATTGGTTATTCATGTAAGACCATATATATATATAGCTTACGCTTATGTTTTTCGGGTATGAATTAAAAGTGTATGTTCTGTCTAGTTTCTAATCTATATTCTTTCTACTTACTCGTTTCCAATAACACCAAATTTTCGTGTTTTATTATGTTCCTCGTCTCGGCCCGACCCGAATAACGACCGACCCAAAATTTTTGTAAACCGGAAAAATTGGGACCCCATTGGCAAAAAATCCTGGGTCCGCCATTGACCACAAACAACCGAATTACAACAACCTTGTCTGGAAAATTAACATAATTAAAGTGACGCCACTTCTCCCATTCAAGCCCCAACCTCTTGTTCTATTGACTCACCCAAATAAATGACATAGTTTTGATATCGCTTATTACTTTAGCAATCGAAAATGATTTGTTGTTGGAAATAACGCCATTCCTCATCAACCAAATCATCTAGCAAGTTATAATCAAGATGGCTTGAATCACCCTGACGTCCTCTTTTCTATTTTCGTATTTGCTCGAACATTCTAGTATCTCCCTCACGGAGTCAAAAAGTGAGAAACCTGGTAACTTCACCCAGTCAAGAATGATGGCCCAAGCTCACGCTACAACGAACTAGAAGTGTTCTTCGGGTTCGTTTCTCGGGTTTCGGGTTTTTCGGGTCCGGTTTGTCGGGTTTCAAAGTTTCAAATCTTGACCCGAAACCCAACCCAAATCTCTCACAGGTTTTTCGGGTTGGGTTAATCGGGTTTCGAGTATCCTAGAGAAAAAAAACACAAAATCAAATTTTTTTAAAAAAAACTACTATGCTAAAATTAAAACAACATATTCTTCTTTGCTTATAACAAAAAATCTACTAAAAAACTAACCTAACTCGATAAAACAATTCAAAAGAAGAGTAAAACTAACTCGAGCCATAATCGTATTCGATCGAGCGTGATTTGGTTGTTCGATTACGACTGGTATTAGTAATAAACGGAGAACATAAATTAATAATAAGCAATTGATCCATAATAGTTAGAATGACAACACTCAATTAGAGCCAGATTCAGATAACTTTAGTGGCTAAGACTTAGCCTGTTATACATAAAAAAATATTTAATTTCAAAACTAAAAGTTTATTCGGGTTTTCGGGGTTGACTCAAATCTTATAAATCGAACCTGAAAACCAACCCAAATTACGTCAGCTCGCATTCGGGTTAGTCTTTTCTCGGGTTCGGGTTCTTCGATTCGGGTTAGTTCGGGTTCAGGTACGAGTTTATCAAGGTTGAGTTTCGGATTTCGGATAAAGTGACAACCCTACAACGAACCATGAAGTGTATGGAAGATTTTAACGCTATGTTGCACAAACATGTGTAGTGGATTATGAAGAGCCTTTAACTAACCAAGTCATTGATCATTTGCTAATCATTGTTTTTCTTTTAAATTTATATTTATATCTTAACACTAAGAAAGAAACCAACCTAAACTTAAATAAGTTAGAATTACTTTAAAAAAATTACAACTAAACTAAGAATAAAAATACTTAAAAATAAGAATACAGATAGAAATACAACACGATAAAATCTAATTTCATCTTCGTGGTGTTGTGGTAAAATCCCGGCTTGTCTTTTTTCGTTGAGTTGACAAGCATGTACCGTTAAATGGAATATAACTTTTGTACGGATTGATGAAATGTTAAATGATGAAAAGGTGAAGATGTACTATTAAATAAAAAACTCTTGTTTTTACTACTCCAATGATACAAAAGTACCATGGAATACAATCATACCTCCCCAACGGTACAATCTTATCTCCCTTGGTGCCACTACTTTGGTATGATGGATGAATGCCCCCCCCCCCCCCCCTTTCCAGGGTTGAAACGGTGTATGGCATTCCAGTGTTTCTTGGTGGCAGTGATCGCGTGCTCAAATAAACCACAACACACGGTCTTATAATTAACTCTAAAGGATATTTTTTCATAATTTTACAAGGACCAATTTGTAAAAGACCTCAAGGTATGAGGGCCTTTTTGTACGGAACATGTCTTAAATAAATTATTAGAGATACCTAAAAGGGAGAATCACATCGGATTCGTAAAAGGAAAAAAGACGTGACACTCGTGGGTTCACGTTTAATAGGAGAAAATCAGTTAATAAGTTTTATATTCCGTAATCTTTTAGAACTATTAGGGTCCTACAAAAATATCTTCTCACGTCACCAGTTTAAGTCTTTTTAATTAAATATTAATGTGCCAACTTTTGATTAGTTTTATATTCGAGTTTCATATCATATAATAATATCAGTATAATGATATGGTAAGTTGGTAACCTACATATTAAAGCAATTTTATTGTTTAGAACTGTTTTTTACTTTACAATGAGTAAAGATTGATTGCCAGTGTACGATTAAGGGATTAAGAAAAGAAAGGAAAAATAAAAGGAGCATAACCGGTTTTTTTATTTAAGATGATGATTATTTGAAATTTTGTTTTCTGCTAGTCTTTCAAAGATTAAGATTTCAACTAGCAGCAATGGTGAAGCTTGGACTAAGACAACCGGGGGGGGTGGGGTTCAATTTGGATCTCTTTGAGAATCTTATGAATCAAACTACAATTTTCAAATAATAGAAATGAAATGGCTCGGCTAAACACGTTGCCACTTGCCATTGATATTTTTTATGTGGTTGAACAGAAAACCCTTTAAAATAATAAGATACGCATATCTCATTTCTTTTACTCAAATATTTTAAGAGACAGTTTCATTAAAACAACAAATACTAATTTATCCTTGATTTTCTTAAAATACTATGTTATTTAATATAATATTTTTATCAGTGACTAAGTTTGAACGGAAACGTAGAAGAAACCTTCATTTTATTATCTGCTACACATATGAATACAAATAAGTTTACGAAATATAGAAAATATGCCCAAATGTCTGAGAGTTTCGAACCTAATCTCTACCTGTATTGAACATTCATAGTCTATCCATCATCTTTATCTTTATAATTACATAAAAAACAATAAATTTATCTCTCATGTTCAATTAAATAATATTTTTATACTTGTATCATTAGACTGTCTGTTGTGGCCCTCCACCCCAGAGCCACCTCGGCCAAGAACACCGCAACACCATGGCGCGTCCGCTCCTGTGAGCATGTGACCGCTGGCCGGGTAGCGCTACTGCCGAAGGGAGTGTTGTTGCTGCTCCTTTTTTTTATTTGTGTGAAATTGGTGAAGAAGTGGAGAATAAAGAAGAGGGTGGAGACCTAATTTGTTGCAGCGGGCATCGATGAAGAAGAAGACAAGGCGTGACCTTAATATTAGAGGTGCACAAATCGGGATTTTCTAATACCCGGGTTCAGGTATGGAACCGGTTTCGGGTATGATCGGGTATTGAAAAATCGGGTATTGAAAGAAATCAGGTAGGGTTCGGGTAGGGTATTGGGGAGAAAAACTCAACCCTATGTACCCGGGTAAGTTATGATCGGGTTCGGGTATTGGAACCGGGTACGACCGGGTATTAATACCCGGTTTTGAATTTGTAATTTTTTTATACATTTTTTAATTTGGTAAAATTTAAATTTGCTTTGTAATTTGTAAAAATAATTAAACTATATTACAAAAACCATAAATCCACTTAATTACAAATTATTTACTTAGTAATATGCATTTTACAAAAACTTAAACATAAAAGTTGTGAAGTAAACATAAAAATATACTATAAAAACTCATGTATTATTTCGGGTATTAGAAAATTTGTATCGGGTATCAGGTATAGGGTATGACCGGGTCCGGTATTTACGGGTATAAATCGGATACGGTTCCAGGTACGGGTTCTCTACTTAATATGTTTATACATGGGTTTTATTTTTATACACAATTCTTTGTCCATTTCTTAACCCAACTTATCAAGTTATTTTGTATTACTTGGCCCAATTTTGTTTTAGATGGTTTAATAAAAAAAGGTGCTTATTATTTTCTTCTATTGGAAAGGTTATTTTTATATTTAATATTGTTATATTATATTTTCAAAAACAAAAGAAAAAGAAAAAAAAATCAAAAAATTCGCTGAAGCCACCGTTCGCTTGAAACACAATAGACTCAGGTGGCTTCAGCGAGTGTCCAGTCCTCATTCAGTCAGCACTTCATGGTACAATATTATTGAATGAATTCAGAGCCCCACTTCAGCGACAACATATAGCCTTACAGTTTTTATACTCCTCTATTTATAACCAATTTCAACAAACATTAAAAACAAAATGAGTGCAAACAATAACTTTTATCTCTCCTCAACTTACAACCATTCGTAACCTTATCCTATCATTTACAAAATCCTCACACAAAAAATGTAGGGGATGGGTTGAGAATGCTCTAATTAAACTAACAATCACAACCTTTTTTTCAATTATTTTAAGTTAAATAATGCATTTTTGTATCTTTATTATTATCTTATAACAAACACACTCTTAAGTCTATATGGTTTCAGATTGTATTTAATAAAAATTAATTATTAATTAGAAAAAAAGATTGTAAATTCAAATAGAAAAATGTTAACAAATTAATCGTGTATGCTTGTCTAAAGAATAAAAAGAGAAGAAAATTATAAAGGGAAACCCTAAACATTAAGTATAGTGTTGTAAACACAAAGCAAAGGCCCAATAGACTTCCCCAAAATCACACACAAGTCACAACTCACAACATAATAAACATAAGATATAAACATAAACATAAGATATAAAGTGAAAATAGTCAAATACTAAAGAGTGCTAACTGTTAACTAATTAAATTACTAGTTACTTACATAATGTAATAATCATAAAGTAATATATTTATTCTAAAACCATCTCCAACAGTTTCTAGTTCAAACCGGTCATATCATTGTCACGTCAGCTTTCTTAAAAACCACATTTTTTACTTCAACAATACACCTTTTCAAACCATCTTTACATTTCCACATCATCACTTACTTTTACATTTATTTTAAATAAGAATTTCACAATACTATAAAATATTAATTTTTATTTATATAAATAGCAATATAATAAAAATTTAGTAAAAAATAGATTAACTAAAATATAACAAATAGATAAACAAAAAAAATACATAATTTAACCATTGTAAAATAGATAATAAAATCGTTAAAAAAATAGCCGTTAAAAAACTTAACCTTTAAACTTGCCGTTACGTGAAAAATAGACAAACACAAAAAATACATAAATTTTTAAATAAGTATAAAAAAGTATGTATATAAGTATAATATTTAAATATGTTTTACACACACACATATATATATGTGTGTGTGGTGAAAGATATAGTGTTGGGGCCCACAAATGGTGGTTTTTGTTGGTTTGAAAAACCAAACTTGAAATATGGTTTTTGGTTTAAACCAAGTCCTCCGTTGGTTTCTTGGTTTTTAGCTTGGTTTGAACCACACCAAAACCATCCGATGGAGATGGTCTAATAAAGTAAAATAACTATGGACATTTGTCATGTTTTAGTTGATTCTAACTTTTTTTCCTTCCAAAACTAAGATATTAATTTTTTATAATATATAATAATTGTGGACACTTGTCATGTTTTAGTTAATTTTAACATTTTTTCCCTCTAAAACTAAGATCTTAATTAACTATAACATATGTAATAGATCAATAATTATTTACTTTTCTTTTACACTCTATTTATATTATATATGTATATACACTTTTATAAAATAATAACATATTATTTTACTATATATTACAAAATACTTGGTGGAATCCAAAAATTAACAAACCATGTTTGTCAAATATCGAAAAGAATATAATTTCAAATGTTATAATTAACATATTGTACTATGTAGATCATAGAAGATTATAAAGAAAAATAAAACTCAAATATGCTTTCATTTTACGAAGTAATTTTTTTAATCATTAAATTATAAATATATGCTTAAAAGTCGATCATTTTTTTAGAATCAATCCATTTATCTATTATTATTATTATTATTATTATTATTATTATTATTGTAAATCGACATATAAATTTATAAATTATAAATATATGCTTTAAATCTCTATCCATTTATTTTTTTATTGTTAATTTAGTAAACTATATATATATATGTGTGTGTGTGTTAAAATGTAATAATAATATATACCAATAACTTTCAGGCATAATTTGATTCTCATAGTTTAATTTCTTTGTTTTTTTTATCAAGGATTGTTTTTGGGTTTTTGTGGAACTTAAATTTGATTTTTATGGGTCAAAAGTTGGTAAATAGATTGTTTTGTACAAGTTAACTACATTTTGGTCAGAATTTGTTACGGGTGAAAAATGGAAAATCTCAGTATTTTAAAAGTTTGAGAATGCAAATAGACTTAACGTCAAATTTGTTACAGGCTCAAAGTGTTGACTTGAAAATGTCAAACGGATGAAAGTTAAAATTTTAAACAATTCGAGTTTCAAATATATTTTCAAGGGCGTTTTTGGAAATATATATTGTAACAACCCCAAAAATAGCGCTGCAATTTTTTTTAAAAGAAACTCATCATTATATATCGAGTGTGAAGTTAGTCGAATAACTGAAGCGAATTATACGTTAATGATATTGACCCGAACTATCGATATGGTAACTAGTGGGTTCGACCCGGTGATTATGTAGACCTCGATAGAGATACGGAGAAATCTAATAAAAATACCTTAATCTATAACATGGGCTCGACCCAAAGTAATCAAAAGAAACCGAGACTCGTTTAACTGAAACAAACCCGAACCCGATAACTTCAAAAATTATATGAACCATATAATATTTATATAACTTTAACGGGTATCCAAATTTATTTTAACCAAGATATCAAACGATTTATAATATTACTGTCCGAGACAAAAACCGGAAAACAAGATATGTGATGTAAGGCCCCGTTTTCGGTGCCTCGCGTTGGATGTTGGATTTACTCATAAACATAGTTCTTAACATCAGAGTTAAATAAAAATTTCGCTGAATAATAAATCTTTCATAAAACATTACATAATAATTCATAACTTGTCTAAAACAACATCTTGTCTTTTAAATTTAGAACATTAAACATAAAACATAACAATCTTCCATGAGATGCCAGTCTCTTCCTTTCCATGCCATGTGCCCCCGTCAAGCGAGTTGCCTCATCTTACTCACCTGCGTGCATACTAAAAGTCAGTTACGCTGTGTGAGTTCTAGTTAATCAGGTAACATACAATACATTCACATGTTTATACGTACGCATCCGAAGATACAAACTATATAACATGCTTACCTTTATTTCATACATATATTATCATATACTTTCTTTCTTTCATTCCTTTCTTTTCTTTCATACTTTTATGTTAAACCTTACTTTACAAAATCTACGTTTTAAAGAGCATTACGCCCTACTTCCTCGAGTATTATTAGGGCCCGGTTCCTTTTCTGCCTCGAGAATTATTAGGGCTCGGTTCCCTTTCTGCCTCGAGAATTGTTAGGGCACGGTTCTTCCTTGAGAATTATTAGGGCTCAGTCCCCTTTCTGCCTCAAGAATTATTAGGGCTCGGTTCCCTTTCTTCAATACAACCATACCATACCTGTCTATATATTCATAACCATAACTTTCATACATACATACATACATTATTCATACATTATATATAACAATCATATCTTTAAACTGCCACCTGGTGGTACATGCAATATCCGAAGATCGTTCACGCACCGTCAAGCATTCATTCATACATAATTATACGAGGCATACACTTACCACTTAAGGTAAATGTATTAATTAATCATATCGAGTATGCACACAGCCCCGGAAACATAACAAGGAATGAGGCTAGAAACTCACCTGAACTCGGTTACGTTCACCGTTAATGGTTATTCCTTTCTTTAGCTGTGCGCGACTAACTGTATAACAATTACACGTATCAATTAACTATCACTACCCATATCGCGTTTCTAGTTTAATTATAAACCTCGACGAACGGGGGTCCGGGGGCAGCGCCCCTGGCAGCGGGGTTCTAGGGGCGACAACCCCTAGCATGGTCCAAGGGGTAGAGCTTCCAGGTCAGCCTGGAAAAATTTTAGTTTCATTAATCGTCTTAACACATTTTTCATTAGAATTCTAATTTATTATTTTATTTGCTAACTCAAAACGTTCGATGGCTTCTTTGTAATTAATCCATTTTATTCTAAGTCCAGGGACCTTTCTGTCATTCATTCAAAGTCTACTTCGTTATCTAGTTCGTTAACGAAGGAGGCTCCTTCGTTATTTCTTAACGAATTGGTCTTTATAACGAACTGATCCATATAACGAATTGGTCTTAACGAACTGCTGCTAATTCATTATTTCCCTTAACGAATGGGCATGACGAATTACTGCTACTTCGTCATTTCCCCCTTAACGAATTACTGCTAGTTCGTCATTTTCCCGCTAACGAATTAGGGTTAGGTCAGAGAATGTCAGTACCATCCTCTGACACTTAACCTCATAGCTAACTTTTTCGGCGCCGTCATCGCCGGAAAACCTGGATCTCGCCGGAAAAGCGAGATCTCAGTTATTTTCCACCGTTTTCACCGTGTTTATCCCGTTCGATCCAGATCTAAGCTAGGGTGACCCCTAAGCTCATCTTTTGATCGGTTTATACCCGATTCTACCCGGATCTTGTGACTTTAACGGTTTAAGGGTGTCGGCTCTTCGTTTCGTGACTAAATCTTGCGGGTTTGGATCCATACAATATCATACTATCATTACCTCGGGTCGATGCTAGGTTTCTCTTGGGTTCGGCTAAGGGAAAGAGAGAGATGAGAGAAAGCTTAAGTGTGTGTTTTTGATGGTGTATGGAATATGTGAAATGAATGGATTATGGAGTAATTATTGTTTATATATGATGGGTCATGGGCTTAAGCCCATGGTCTTTCCCTTTTTTCTTATTAACCCAAGTCCATTACCCATATTACTTAACCCAACACAAGCCCATCTCATAACATCTAACATTATTATTTATTAATCAAACGGAAAACAGGATGTTACATGTGACACACTAGATATTATCTATGTTTCATAACCCTCTCTTTTTATATCACATCTGGTTCTCTTATCTAATCGAAATAAAATAATTGAAGAAGCTCATAATAATAATAATAATAATACAAGCTATTACTATATCTTGCAAATCTCCAAACAATCTGATCAATTCTCTACTTCCCAATTGCAGTCTATTGAACCACCACCCCCTACCCAATTCCTGTTTGTTCAGTATGACCTCCAACCAAATCAATTTCCTTTCCATTCTTACAAGAAACCTCTGATTACTTCATCTCTTATCCCTGTATCCTTAATCAATATTCTCATTCTTCATTTTTGCAAACAATTTGCAACTCTCTGCTCCCACTTGAAGAATCGACCCAACCCAAGAATAAGAAGAAAACTTGCAGCCCTAAACCTCTCTCTGCACTCACGAACCAGCCCTAGGAATGCTAAGAAACCCTGGTAATCACCAATCTAATGTTGTTTAGGGTTAACTAACTTGTAAACAAAGTCGATGTGACCATATTAACTTCTGGGCATCTAACATAATTTCCAGCAGTTAAACGTGTTTCTTTTAAGTCCTTAAACTTGGTATAAATCAGCCCTAAGAGATTACATTAAACCGTGTGATAAAAACCTTTTAAACCGTCACTTTTGTAACCCGTTAAATGGTGAAACAAATCTAGAAACCTAAGTAATATTACAACATATTTTTATAGCACTTAACATATTATTTTGATAAGTTATAAACTCACCCGAAACTGTTTTACGCGAATCATCATTTTTTTAACCGAACTAGAACCCAAACGGGCTTAAACCGGGCTCGTTAGCGAAAATGCAGCCATGAACATATTTTCAAAACCCAAGAAATACGAAAACAACCTATTTTTATGTATTATAGCAGGTATTAACAAGTTAGATAACCAAAAGTGCGTTTTTGTTAAAATTATAACGAAAGGGCATTTTTGGAAACCGGTTATTTCTTAAAAACCGAAATTATGAAAATATGATATTAGGGCAGAAAATTTTTAGTTAAAATGGTAATAAATTAGTTACAAAGTGTTAAGGATAATTGGGTTTAGAAAAATGGTCCGTTTACAAGTTTAAAACTATTGTTTTGTTAAAACTAACGAATGGGCCAGCTTTAAAGACTAAAAGACTTCAAAAATATAAAATGGATATTTTTCCGGAATTTATAAATAAAAGTATTTATTATGATGTTACAAACCATTTTTTTATTTATATTTACAACACCCCTTTTTGTTAAGAAATAACGTTTAAACGCGAATTTAGGTAAAACCGTCTAAACCAAACAAACATTCTGAAAAATGAAAAAACATGTAGATTCTGAATTTTAAGAGTAAGTACAAGTTTATAAAATTGTAATTTGAGTGTTTATTTATCTTACAAAAATTTACTAAGCCTTTAACCCGATCTGAGCCGAATTAAACGTTAAACGAAAGTACGAGGACTAAGACCGTACAACCCCAAACTCTCTTTAATACCAGACTTGCAAATATCTTATTTATATTATATATATAGTTTTGGAAAGTTAGGAGCTTGATTTGAAGAGTATTCAATTATATAAACTATTTTTTCAAGACACTCGTTAAAAACCGACAACACCAGCGATAACCGACATTGTCGACCTTTGTAAACTCAAGATATAGTTGCTTAAAAAGAGAATCATTAAACCCCAGATATTAATACAATATATAAACTCTATTGTCATACGGTAACCTGAAACCTAACCGAAACCCGAACTTACCAAAAATGGAAACTTTATCAAAACCTGACAAATGAACCAAGGTAACCAAAACTCCCGGAAGTTGAATTATATTCCGAAACTCAAAACATCAATCTTATTAAGTTATTTAAATACAAACTTCCCATAAAAGGAAACTTTATTCATCGGGAACCATACGCGTTGGCCAAAACTTAAAATTAACTAGAGAACAATACCAATAACGAATTTTACATTGATCTTCGATAACTTATTGTTGATTAATATATGTACTAGGTGTACTTGGTGGATCTTAGCATAGTTGCAAGCTCAAAGATTGTCTTTCATTTACACATTGCATACGGACTGAGGTGAGTTTCATGCTGCTCTTTTTACCATGCTGGTTTTACTTATGGTGTGATATATATCAAGACTTGTTTTCTGCCATGTTTTTGTCCCGCTTTAAGTTACACAATCATTAACTCAGGGAGTGAGCCTATAGCTCGTTTGGGTAGTACTATTTGGGAGACCCCCACGCACAGTGACCCTATGTCGGGTAAACCACTTTAAGGTCTGCGGACCGTTGCGGCATATGATCTAACGTTTGGATTATTGCTTGGCAGAGTAATAATCGGGGACGAGTGCCGTTCGGTTGTAAGTCGAGGGGAGGCTTATGGTCGAATGTAGGATTGATTGTGGACTTGATTGTTACGCACCATGATTTATACTTACATACACGCAAACTTGCGCGCTTTTATGAATTAAAAGTTTTATGTGTATGTGAGCTAAACTCACGAACTCACCAACTTTTTAGTTGACACTTTTTAGCATGTATAAGGTACCCAGTGGATAGTGATTTGGATTAGCATTGTAATGAGCATGGTAGAGCATAAGTCGAACAAGAACAATGAAGATTAGATGCCAATGAGATTAGTAGAACCCAACACGCATTTCAGCAGTGTCAGAGAATAAAAGAGATAGTTGTGTAATTACACATTGTTTTAAATGCATAGTAAAAATATTGTAGCTTATCTTTATTAATGATATTCCGCTGCTTACATTGGTACCAATTTGTCCATAAAACGGCCAGGCCCCCATGGCAGGGTGTGACAGATTGGTATCAGAACCAAAGGTTTCAGCGAATTAGAATTCGTTAGTGATTTCTAGGTTTTAACCGAAATGCTTTGAGGATCCCTTCCCACTAATACTCTGACACTGCAAAGAACTTAACAAATTGGGTATATGAAAACATTAAGGTGCAATTGAAAATTCAAAATAGCTATAAGAGTTGGCTATTGGAATTGACTAGTTCTATGATTTTGCTTACAGAACTCTAAGACTTCATCTAGAGGTTTAACTACTAAGTGATTTTTTGATTGATTTAAAAGTGTGAATACATGATAAACTATCGATTTTCTCATGGTACTTGTAAGACATTTATGCACACGTGATCAGTATTATTGTATATAGGGCGCACTAATTTGATTGGAGCGAGTTATGCTCGAGAGTATCTGCCGATGCCAGAAGGCTACTATATTGAATGGAGCGTGTTATGCTCGGGACTATTTGGGGACTTTGACCCTGTTTTTGTGTTATGAATTTGTAATTTTTTTTCATACTTAGCAAAGAAGGTTACGTGATTTACCTTCTTCGTTATCCATTGAAAGCCATAGACTGAGTAACATAGGAGCCCGCATTGGATTACTAGGAGTGTCATGTTTAAATAAGAGCTTGCTTAGGGAAATACAAAACTATAACTATGAACAAAATTCATATAAAACACCTGATAGGAGAAAACTAGAGTGACCATGCAAGGAAAATTTATAATTATGGGTGATCAACGTAATTATAAATTTGCACATGCGCGTGAATTTTGGTAATCCTGTTATGGTAACCAACACTCCCAACAAACTATTACAAAATATCATGAATATATATGTACAACAAACAAATGGGCATGCTGCTAATTCAGAACTTAAAAGTACTTTTGAGTTATCAACAATGACGGCATGACGATACCATTCGTTTAGAGCTTAATGAAATCTTTCGCCACTTTATCGGTTCCTCTCCTTATCTTAAGTGACTTCCGAGTGAATGTATTCAAAACTTGCCAAGATGACATTTATGCTTCTTTGACACATATGTGTTGGTTGACCTTCCTTCATACACAATTTCTAATCCAACACGACAACCACATCAGGAAGATTTTTAACATTATAGTAGGCAAGCCTAGCATCTGTGGAAACATTGCGACTTGTCAGGAGTGTGGAAAATGTGATTTATTTTCCTCTATTTTATTAATGTAGGAGACACCTTCCACATATCCTATCGACCACCCATTCAATTGTTGATGCATCCGTAATCTCTACGGCTACAATCAACAACTTTTAAGGAACTAACCCGACATTCTCCACGTTGACTCCATTCTATTCACGACAACTACTTAATCTTAACGCATATTTTATAATGAGGATGATATTATACATAGGATATAATGTTTAGCACTTGGAAAACTCAATCAATTACAAGTGAGCATCACCAACCTCATTATATACTCTAAAACAATCCTCAACCTATAACTTCTGGTTTATAGCCAAGTTCCCTAACGTGCACATGCCTCGATAATGATAAGCCACCTGTATGTCGAACAAACACACCTTATGTGAGAACATTCTGACTTCACCTTCATACACATTAGACCCATATAACATGTCCAAAGTTTGTAACATATGTACATGATCTGCTACTATGTTACAAAAATTACCCAAAAGGATATGTGTGAATTGTCTTCAATAAGCCACTTATACATATAACTCAAAACTGGTGATGCTAATGATATTTAGAACCGCTAAACAATCCAATAACACTAAGTACTGAATTCTTATGTATTCACTCATGTTAACTCTATCCCAACCATTTTGTGTTAACACTTGGCCTCTGAGGATTATTTTCATCAAAGATGGTGTCGCGCCACCGAACACTCAAAATCCAAAATGAAAATTTTGGGTATTACTTCTTTGGAAAACTAATTTCTTAACCTTCACATTGGGAATGTACACTAATCCTTGGTATTGTTTTCTCTTTTCCTTTAACTATACGTTTAAATTATGTTCCTTTATTAAAATATCCCTATAGCTATTTCAAATACATAAATAAATAATAATAATGACAATAATAATAACTCTACTTTAACCATTAGATGGTAGTTAGGAACCTTTCTCATATACCGTATCCTTTCTAAATTCTTTTCTTCTAATGATTATGCAAATGATCCTTACGAACACCTCATGAACCTCATGACACACTACTACCTTGTAGGTTTGAATGTTGAAATCTTAAATTCCCATTTTGTCATAGCAAGATTTATTGATTAACCTATAGTGGTGAGGTAATCGGTTTGCAATGATCTACTATAGGAGTCTGGAACTTGCTATCTATTATCCAAACCTAGACTAAGGATCATTCCAACTCGCATTATTTACATCCTTAACCCCGAAAACCTTAACTCTTCTTAGATACATTCTAGCTCTACTTTATTTCTAAGAGTTTAACTTCATATCCTTATAGGGCCACTATAATCATCTTGATGTCTTTATGTTAACAACTTTGATTGTAAACTATTTTAATTCTTCAAATTATGTTAGAGATAACTTAGTTTTTCTTAAAATCTATAAACCAGATGTAAAGATTTACTAAAGTTGACCAAAAAAAATGAAATGATTATAGAAGTACTTTCTAAATTTTGTTAAAATTAAGTAAATTTTTTGGATGATTTACAAATTTAGTGCAGAAGTTTAAATTAACCAAAAGTCTGGTTCTTCTTAAACACTTTTTCCTCATTGGAGTTATCTATTAACTTTTAAATGAAAATGACTTAACTTCTTATCTATTTTTTTGAGATGACGGCTTAATGTCCGTTTCATCCATACATTCCTTTTAAAATGATTTTACGTTATAGACTTTCTATAAAAATGAGGGACACAAATTATTTTCATAACTTATGAAATTCGAACATACTCTTTATAAATTATTATAACTATAGTATGTCTAATAAGCATATATTCACAATTACTTCTATTAAACCGGTAGTTGAAAAAAAAACGTGACTCGAATCAACATCCTCGTGATATCTTATTCACTTTGCCTACTAGAAAACTTCGTGTGTAACATCCTAAATATTATATTAATAAATAAAGGAAATTATGTTATTTGAATGTGAGTTAATATTTAATTAAGGTTAAATAAAATAAAAGAGTATGAATTTGAGTGGGGAAAGATGGAATAAGGGACGGGATGAGCCTTAGGTCCATGGGCTTAAGAGGGTATAAATACGCTCTTAAACCTCCCTAAAACCCTCATTTCTTATATTTCAAGTTTCCTACACACTCTAAACACACACACACATACACCTCCCTACATACGGCCGTGACCTAGAAGAAGGATCCAAGACCAAAATCAAGCTTGAATCTTGATAAATCTTGACTATACGAGCAAGATACGAGCTTATCATTTCACACCAAAGCTGTAGCTTAAAATCGTCAAAAGGTATGTCCTTTACACTTAAAATCGTCAAAAGATATATATTATACTAGCTTTTATCCCCCGTATTATAAGGTTGTTTTATATTGTCCGTTTCTAATATTTATATATCTTTTAGAATTTTAATTTTATTTGTTGTATAGTTAATAATATACCTAGGATATGATGATAAAAGAGCTTCACAAATAAATAATATTTTATAACCTGATTTAAAAGTTATCTGGGTTTGATGAGACCCATGACCCGTTTTTTTTACTATAAAATTATTTCTTAATTATAAATAATATTTTTTTTAAATCGGATATTATTTTTTTAATGTTTCCTTAATTATAGGATTTTCATATCAAATATTTGATAAAATTAATCTTTAATATAATAAGATGCTATGTCACACACCAACTTAGAGCCTACGAGTGTGACCAATAGTTGATACCTGTTTTGAAAATATTTCAAAGTTTAAGGTTGTAAAGCGAAAGTTTTGATTAAATATTAATATATTTCAAAAGAAGGGGATTAAACACCCGATGGTTGGTACAAAAGTGTTTGAAGAGGAAAACCATAATTTACATTATTTTAATAGTAAAAACTTCATTTGAGCCATCAGATCGTCTAATGGCTATCCTTCATCTCCAAACACCTATTCCTGATTACTTGTAAAACAGTTTTTAAAATACGTCAGCAACACACGCTTGTGAACATGTTGACGCAAAAACATTTATGAAACCATCTAGTTCATACTCGAAACAATCAACGGCCCTCTAGACAGGAATATCAATTATATCACATTAGTTCAGCCCTCACAACCTTATAGACTAACTCAACGAGACGAGGACTTGGTACCACGTGTGGTGGGGTATGCCTACCCTCTCCCCACATATGTAAGTATCCAAACACAAGTATAACTAGCCCAATTTCCAGCAAATACTAAAGTTTTAGGGATACATTATCCCATGTAAACTTTGGTTTCTGGGTAAATGACTCGATTAAAGAGTTTTATAGATGTGAGCGTATTCACCTTTTGTTTGATAAGCGCTTTTATAGATTAAGTTATGAAGTTACCTCTGACCTATAGTACGAAAATAACATTGCATAAATATATAGATTAAAAATCCAGCTTTAGACCTTTAGCCTGTTTTCATAACCTTTACGTTGATGATTATTATTTTTTATTTTATATTACATATTTGGACCTTTAGCTTCCTTTTGTTTAACATTCATATGCTACGTTTATTCTTCATGAAGAAACATATATACCAAGTTTCTTCGTCAATAAGAAACATTATAAAGAAATAATATTTAACAATACCCTTAGCTTATGAAAACTATATTAATCCTTTTATCTAATCAAAGTACTGACTATACACTTGACTAGAGTCTAAGCCAAATATAATAATCAAATAACTTAAGCATAGCTTCTACCTTATGAGGGTATTCGAATATTATGCTTAAAGATGATCAGGCAATACTTCTACTACATGTCGAGTGTCATAGAAACGAAATGCCGAAACTTCGGAGTGGCGTTGGGACTCCAACTTGATGGTATAAACTTTGAGGCTTGAGGGACTCCTCGTGAGTTGAAATAATGCCGAGGATTAGCACGAACTTTGAGACAACAACGGCTTATCGGGATTTTAGCGGCGGCCCGCGAGGACTTTTGATAGCCGTACGCTAAAAGTCTCTTTGTATTCCTTGCGTTTTATATAAACAACAACTAAGTGCTGCAAATATATAAATATTCTAGTTTATGGCTCTTGTTTAAGTCAAGAGATTTATATATATATATATATATATATATATATATATATATATATATATTCAAAGACTTTATATAGTTGGTTGAAGTTAATACACATCAAGCTTTATGAATTTGAATTGTGTCTATTTGTTAAGAGACGTGGTATCTCAAATAAATTGTTTAGTGGCATGTAATATAGACGTGGCAGCAACTGAGTGCTATATATATATATATATATATATATATATATATATATATATATATATATATATATTCTAGTTTATTGCTCTTGTTTAAGTCAAGAGATTTGAGGTGTGCGTGTATATATATATATAATATATATATATATATATATTATATATATATATATATATATATATATATATATAGAACAAGGTTATAATAATAAGTATATTTTTTCTAAAATTGTAGAAAATATGATTTTACCATTCGATCTAATAAAACACACCGCACAATAAACGCACTTTCCATATGTAACACCACATAGATAACCATTATAAAACTTAGTTAAAAATGCCAATTCATAAAGTCCAGGGACTTAAAATGAAAATTCCGAAAGTTTTACATCATCGCGATACATGACGGGATGCACACAAACCCATCGGGTAACGTGATGGACTTGAACACAAAACAAGATTTTGGCGGCTAAGCAATATGCGATGGCCAAACCCATAGAACCATCGCGATACACGATACCTCGTTAAGAAATCTGGTACACGTGTCCAACCACGTGTCAACACGTAGCACGTTTTGACAGGCCACGTGTCACCACGTGGCTTGACGGTGTAAATTGCGTCCTCGTGCTACGCGACGGGATTAAAGGAAACTCATCGCGTATCGTGACAGGTTACAAAATCTGCATATAAAAGGGGTGACAGGATTGAACCCAACTCACCCCAAAACACCTTAATTTCACACACATAAGCCTAGAGAAGCATGCCCGATTGTTACAACGAGCCGACGTTTCATTTTCTCGAAGTTCGTACAAGTTTAGAAGTTATATACAAATTATCAATCGTTTATGCGAGTTAGATCAAGATCTCACCCGTCAAGTCATTACTCTTTTCTTATTATCATTCCGAGTCTTCGTACTAAGGTAGGAGTTATGTTTAAGTTATTTAAGTTATAGCTTAGACTTTAATCGAGGCTATAGCCTTTAACCTTGAAAGTATTTATAAACATTCAACGAGTTTTCATGAACGTTACTTCTTAATAAAGTAATGTTAATAAAGTTATATTTTCATGGGCATGTAGTAAACTGTAAGGGGGATATCACAAGTAGTGAGTTTCTTTGTAGGTCCCAGCCGGATCTACACGAGATATCTCGTTCTACGTAGGTGCGGAATCCCTACGTAAGACGTTACGAGCGTAGAAGACGATACGAGTTAAAACAATCGAACACGCGTTACAATAAACAAATACTCGTTATATTGCAACCTTAAACACGTGATATCAATCACTGATTACAGGACTCTCTGACTCGTAAACTCGAATAATAAATCTCCTCTTGATTAAGCCGTAACCTAATCAATATATATCACGACAACTTCGCCTGGCATGTTCAGGCGAAGTTGTCCCTAACTTCGCTTGTCTAACAAGTTCGCCTATATAAGCGAACTTGTTAGCTAACTTCGCTTACATCAAATACAAAACATTACAAACTCGATTACAGACACTAGACACTGAACTACTGACATCATGCACCAACAGACTCCCCCTTGGCAGTAGCTTCATCTCTTTATCTTCAAGCACGTGTCTTGTAATCTTCAACAATCTTGAATCTTCATCTTTAAGCATTCACTCCTTCTCGTACACATACCGACACAACTCTTTGATATTTCCTCGCTTCGTCTTTCCAAGCATGAATATAAAAGATTTTCTTCTCATTCAGCACTTGCAGATCAGCTCGAGACAGGTTCACTAGATGCACTCGGATCATAGACTCTCAGCAGCTCTTGTTCATCTTCATCTTCCATCACTGCTTCAGCTGTCTCACAATCTACATACCACCACTTCAACTCTTTGAGCACATCCTTGGGCATTTGTTTCATCGGCACTTCTTTCAAACACCGGATCGGTTTATACTTCATAATCATCCAAGGCTTGCCATCTGCTCTCAACCCTCTATCTTTATCTTTGATAAGTTTACCCTTCTGTGGTTTCAGCAGCTCGAACTTCTTTTCCTTTATACTCTCCTTCCATACTATCTTCCCGATGACTCTAGCCATATTATCATCACTTCGATTTATCAATCCCAATCTGGCTATGTCTTTCACTTCACATTCTGGCAGTGTGTTCAACGATATCAACATTCTTTTGAAGTACTGAATACCATCATATCTCTTAATCACGAAGAGCCTCAACTGCTCATCGTATATCCAGCAGATAATCCCTTTTCTCGCTTCAGCATAGCCTCTAATGTTGTAAGTCTTCTTAAACATTGTAGGGACCGCTGGTTTCTTCATTTTAACGAACCACTGAGCATATCCTTCTTTCCATCTAGGCTGCTCTTCCCATTCAATCTCATCATTACCCATCTCTTTACTCATATCTGCGTTATCGACTTCTGGAATCTCATGCTCTACATTTTCTTCTACTATCTCTCCCTCTTCTATCTCATCATCAATCACAATCTGTTC